>NC_054083.1:15377574-15677574 GCF_017562075.2 Anopheles merus
AATCTACAGTCACTTAGCTGTTCAAACTCACTACGCAACAATCCAAGGTAGATTTTAAGCAGTGTAAACAGTTTGGCTTGAAACACAATCTATAACTTTACTGCCGTACCCTACCAAAAGAGCCGGATCCACGTACAAACGTAAGCCGTACGCGTTTTGAAGCGTTCGCTACACTCCGAATTCCAGCAAACATAGCAACTCGCATAGCAAAGACAAACCAAGCGAAAAACAATGTTCCGTTTGCGCACACCTATTTTCGAGCGTGAAGCTCCCAATATGGAGCTAACCTTCATTGATACACGAAAGCTTCTTCCGAAAGTTAAAAGCACACACCCTATCAGTGGCGAGCACAATTCTATTGTAAGGAAATCTGCTTCGCTGCCGTTGCCAAAAATCCACCCTGGCCAGCGTGAACGTCAAATGGAGCAATCAATCAGAGCGTGAAAGCTAATCTCCGCTTTGCCAGCTGTGCAATTTTACATCGAGGGCAACAGATTAAGTCCAGAACTAGAGATGAACTGTTGAAATGATGAACAGATTAATTTCATAATATAATAGAGTGTTGAAAGTATTTGATGGCATCGCATATCTTACCATCAAGCTGGTGTAAATGGTTGAAATTCATGCATCGTTGCAGCAAACGTTTGCCAAGGTTTTACCAAAACTGTGAACTCATTCCCCTGTTGTCTTGGCAAACATTTTCTGACATTTAAATTCATTCTGTTTACTAGTTGTTCGAGTAGCAGGAGGAAACCGGATAGTGTAACCATCGAGTTTCTTATCAACGTTGAAAGTGTGTATCATTTCTCAATGATTAAGCAGATGAAGAAGCCACGGGGTAGCTGGAGAGTGATGTAAGGCAGGTTGGTGAAATAGTTAAAACCTTGCTTTAATTTGAGACGATCAAAGGCGAAGGAAATCTGGTTCGGTGGCTGTGTGTAAATTTAGGACTTGAAAGTTTCTCCAACAGTCGAATGTTTTGTAATACATCGTTCACGTTACTACATTTTCTACAGTGTAGAAATCATCCAATCGCCATTAAATACCAAGGTATGCTGGATAGTGTGAGAATTAGCCAATATTAAACATCAGTTAGCTATCAAAATCATATCAAAATGCATTATGATGCCAATAAGAGATCACTAACATTGACCGAAACAGTAAAATTCGAGACCTTGTGTTTGTGAGATTAAATGTATCAAAATATACTATAACCGCAGCCGGTATCAAGTGCAAACCTAATCATCGTCTAACCTACAGAAGCATACATCCGAAAGATCGGATAATTGTTAAAACTTTCATGCAGGGTAACAACCTTTCCCGAGGGCACGTAGATTTGAAACATTTTTCACAGTAAAATAACCTATGTGTTATGTGATAACAAAGCAAGGTCAAAAAGAGTACACACACTTCATTTGAGCAAACAAGCTTTAAGGCCCATTTTGATTTGATCGTGTCTCATTCTACAACAGTATCGTCACAACCACATGAAATAGTTAAAAAGTTGATAACAATGTGTTTGCCAATAAAGTCGTTTGGCCAAAAACAAACATTGTAGTTAAAATTTGATGTTGCTGATTGCGCTTGTGAAGCTTGTGAAGCAAATGAGTTATCGGTTTGGCTGCAAATTGGTAATAATGTATCATATTTTGACACAGAAATTTACTAGTAGCTTAACTGTTTATCATCTCCCAACCCAACACGACACGTGGATGAATGGATGTAATTTCCCGACAGGTATCGTGATGATTCAACCTTTGCTTGGGATGGAATGATGTCTTATCGGTAAATCGTGCCCATCCTTCCATCCGGCACCGGATGATATTTGTTTATGCGCCGGAAATTGTTCTGCTGGAAAAGAACGGAAGGTTGCCTCAGTTCTGGAGGTGGAAAATCGCACTGTATCTAATCCATGCGCTTTGAGAAACCAAGCCGAAGGAAATTTAATTTGATGTGAATTATCCGACCGTAAACTTTGTAAACGTTTGCAGCCGCAAAGCAAACTGACACCCAAAAATAAATTCAATTACTATGATATTCGAGCCGGTCTCATGGTACAGTCGTCAACTCGTACGACTTAATAACATGCCCGTCATGGGTTCAAGCCCCAAATAGACCGTGCCGCCATACGTAGGACTGACTATCCTGCTATGGGGGAAATCAATAAGTCACTGAAAGCCAACCCCACAAGTGGGGTTGGTAGGCCTTGACCGGCATCGGTTGTTGAGCCAAAGAAGAAGAAGAAGACTATGATATTCATTAACTTTATAACGAACAATTTTGCTAAAAACTAGTGCTTAAATCTGTGAAAATTTTTATCTATTTAGAATAACAACGTTTTTTTTGTTATTCCACCAATTTAAAAAAATAACTTGTAAAAATACTACAATATTATGTTACGTTTTGTTAAATCGATTTAAAATTTAAATCCTTTTTAATGAAAATATTTACAAAACATTCCAGTTTTGACCCCACTACATGTTTCTTTCAGACTTTGTAACCACAGACAGTCAAAACAAATTAACATCAAATCAATTTTAAATATTATTTTTTTATATTTTAAAGATATTTGTTGAGATATTTATTTAGTTTGGGGATACTATAAAGTGAAAATCATAAAGAAAACATTTCAGGATTTTGAATGCTGTCGCAATCCGTATTGCTCTAGGTGTCTTATGCATAAAGCTCTCGAATCAAAATCGCCACAAAGACTGGTTGCCACTGAAACCAATACGAGTCAAACAACGAGCCATGAAGAGCTGGGGTAAAAATGCTGGATTGGATTTTGGTAAGCTGAAGAAACATTTCTTGGAACCCAGCTAACCGATGTCACGGCTCTCGGAACATGCCAGCATGCAGGATCAATAGAGACAACAGCAGTGAAATTTCACCACATTTCGTGAACATGTCAAAGCAGTGCAGAAAGTCCACCAGAGCTTACAAGACACACAATATTGTTTCCCGGAAGTCTTGGGACACTTCTGCGAAATAATATTAGTTACAGATCGTATGTCGTTTCCATGAATCGAGAGCATATTTTTCCGATAAACACAGGCACCTCAAGGATACCTTTTTTCAGGCTGTTTTTTGCCACTGATACTTTGCCCAATAAAATATCCCCCATACAACTAATTGCACTTGGCTAAGTACACAATTTTATTTCATTTACCCAGCCATAAAACATTCCACATTCGTTATCTTATCGCTTATCGCCACGAATCATGAAATAGATCGTTGTATGTTTGCATTGAACTAGATAAGCAGCTGTAATATGCAAACCCAGCGAACTGTGAAAAGTGCATTACTATTTTTGTGATGTTTATTTCAATTTCAGCATGGTATATTGTGTATTCAAGTAAGTAACATAAGAAATTGCTTTTTAACCAAAAATCCGTACAACGGACTAGTACGAGACTTGAAATGTCTGCCTCGAAGTGAAATGACAACGGTTTACATGAAGTTGAGTTTAAGCCTTCCGTGGTAGTTGGTAACTAAGACAAAAAGAGAACATCGCAAAGTTCATTTGCATTTTGAATCCGGCAGCGGTGTAATTTACGAGCCTCGTGAGACTCCATGTCTTGACACGTTACCTTACACTTGCTCCCAAACCCATAGTATGATAAGAGTAGCACTCAACCACAATGTGCACAGTCAATCACACATTTTAAATGCAACGCGCTGCGTGTCGACAAAGAGCATTCACGCCATAAAAATTGCAAACATGTGCGTTTTTTGTTAGTTGCCAAAATGCAGCATCGCTACACCGCACGATAAACAGAGGGCGCATTAAAAGGTAAACCCCATTACAGGCGCTATCATCTGCAAAAATCCACTGTTTTTTCTTCTTTGTAATGATTTCATACTGCAGTAGTGAGCCATAAAACCACTAATCCTCACGCAGGAAAAAAAACTTGCACAGGCAGACGCTTTGCGAGCGTTTTATGTTGAGATGATAGAAGCTTTCAATTCAGTGAGCGAGAAAAAGAGCTAGATTAAAATTAATTGAAACCTTGAAAAAAAATAGTAGCTACTGAAACTTAAGCACAGCGCTAGTGTTGGAAACTGAGAAATACAACGACTTAAAAGAATCATAATTAATTTTGCAGTAAATTTGTAAAAGAGTTTTGTAGATCATTCCTTTAAATGCAAAGGTTGGTTATTATTTCATTACTTATATTCACAACATATTAGAAATGTAAACAATTTGCTATATCTAACAATTGTTGATCCACTAAGTCCAGTTTTAAAGCAATAAAAAGTGGAACACATTCCAGTACTCGATATTTCATACTTCATATGCAAAATGGCGCATAAAATGGATCTCTTTACAAACGATCAATTATAAATTCGAAGTATGTTTACATTAACTCGAACCGGTTCAGCATGCACACAACTTTAGTTCAGATTCAGATTCCAAACCACACCAACACCCACAGGCTAGCGATAAACATTTCCGGCAAACAAAATTCAAGGAATGCGTTTGTTATGGTTTAAGTTTGAACACGAGCGAGACATTATATTGCATATTTCAGCATATTTTACGGCGCAACAAAGCTGCAACGACAGCTGAAGCGTAAAAGTGCCGGCAAAACTGCAAAAGCAATGCACAACATCCCGCACTCGCCAGTGCATGATGCTAGAGAAATTGCACAGTTTATCGAATTATTACCACATCACCAAAAGTACTTTGACGGTAGTGTGTGGCACTTTCGAATGAAATTCATCACCGCAAATTGATTGGCCTCGGTAATGGTGGGAAACATTAAAATCGTCTTACCAGATGAGATTTCTTGGGCTAACAACCATCGCATGTCTCCCCGGTCGTGCGAGTAGGAACGTGAGTCGATCCGGCGAGACACTTTATACGAAACATGTCGTCACCCTGTCCAGCCGGGCAAGATCGGTTTCGCGAACTTTGAACTCCAATCGGCTGATTCAAGCAAATGTGTTCAAGATACGCATGAGAGGCAGGGTGATGTAGAGTCGGAAAGACATGGAAGCTCGGGAGACAATATCATAGGGCAGGGAGCGATCAGGCCGAGATAATTGTTTCCCAACCAACCCCCGCCCGGATCATGCAGCTGATCATGATGATGGTGATGATGACGATGAACGGCGGTGATGAACGGCGAACCAGAAACAGATCAAACCCGTGACGGTGGTGGGTTTGAACTTTCAGGTGAACGTGCACACTCATCTTTAGACTTTAGACCGGGTGAACGCCAGGCCTACTCACAAACGGCCGAACCGCCATCTACCGCAAACCGGCTGCACTCACCCGTAGGGTGTTTCTAGGGGTTAATTAAAACCAGCTAGCATCTTTCCCGCATGCGCTCGGAAGCATGCAAAACTGCTCCGCAATCCTCGTAAGTCACCTGTTGCAGCGGAAGGGGCACCGGTGGGCTTGCGCCGGGACAGAATTCCCCTTGCAAGCTACCTCGCTACGGTTGGGGACTCCCTCCCCACTTTTGTGGGTGTAAAAATCACGTTTTTCCAGCGCAAAGCACGTGAAGCACACGGAGGTCTTTGCACAAAGTAAAAACATCCCGCGACGAAGATGGACGATGACGATGTCGACTATCCGTCCGGCATCGCGATGGCTGGAACACGCATTCGATAAGTCACGAAATCTCGCATGGCACGGAACGCCTCGTGCTGCACGCACAATATTTCGCGACCGACGGCGCCGTGCGGCGGCCTCGTGGCTTAGAATGATTATGCTTTACGGTGGAACACGCGTCGTAAAGCGTGCTGAACGGTTTTGCGATAATAATGTTCTACCTTTAAAAAAAGAAATTATGCTGCAGTTGTAAAAAAAAGTCTATGCAATCCTAAAATGAAATCATTAATCGATTGTCGGGATGTTAGTTAATAATAAAAAGGAAGTAAACTATAGTATAAAAACTGATATTTTCCGTAACTTTCATGTGTACATAGGTGTAATATTTCTTGTAATCAATATCCAAACAATTACACATAATTCTAATCGAGCATTCCTTTTATCATTCAGAGCTAATGGTCAATTTTAACCCAAAAGTATTGATTTGTTTTGCCTGATATTTTTTTGATGCCTTAAGGTACTTGATACTTGCTCAAAACTCGAAAAGGTATTTCTACGAAGAGTCTACTTTTTGCCTATTATGTGACTCTTAAATTGTCTACCGTGAAGGTGGATATACAAAAAAACAGTCAAAAATATGCCGTAGATTTCGACTAAAATTCCTGATTCCGGACTAAGAGAAATTATCGCTGTCTGGGGACAGTTCAATAAAATCCACAATTAAAATGATTCATAATAATGAAGCTCTGTATGAGTTAGAAACTATTTCGCTTATCTCTTGAACAATTTATCGATAAACACACTATGAGATTGCTTTATAGGTGCCTTCAAATCTAATGATCTATTGTTCAAATCTCGCCGTTGAGACCATCGATGTATCACGTATAATCATATTGCTTTGATACTTTTTCTGTATTTCAATTAACGGCCACACTATACCCTGCACACACCCGTACGCGGGACAGTGGACAACAGATTTTGTCATTCAAATCTCACACGACCTTCGGAAATTGGCCGACCGAGGTGCGGTTTGTATCGTCAACAGATATTTGCGTCATCGTTGTTGCCTCGTTTTATCGTCCAATTCGAGGACCGAGCACCGAGAATAACTGTCACCGCTAACGAGTAGCACACTTTTGCAATATAAATTATTTATTCGTCCCAATATGTTCTCCGTGTAGTAGCTCGCGGGAAGGCACTGCACAGCGGTTGGGCGAGTGTGGAATACCTAATGCTGCCGACGAGTCAGGACGACCTCTAATTTTATGGCACTATTAGCAAGGGAAGTATGCGTTTTTTAGCTTTCTGTGCGGTCTTATTGGTAATATTAGTGCATGCCGAACAACGTTGGTAGGCTTTTTGTTCGATAGTGAGGGTTATTGTGGTTTGAGGTTGCGTCCGTCCATTTAGCTTCAACTTGTCGATTTTGTTTTTTTCTGCTTTTTTTCTTCAGGAAATATACCAATACATGTAAGCCGTAATACTGGACTACCTTTGAACAGAATGACATAAAATTAAACGAGCAGCACACCTTACGACAGTCGGTACGACCATATCGTAAAAGCTGTGAAATTTCAATCGACCAGACAGACAAACGCTATGGCTTTTGTAAGTGGTGTATTGGTTTCCATATGCAAACCGCAACCGAAAAAGATAGAAAGAAAGTAAAAAAGGGAGAGAGAGAGAGTAAGAGATAGCGAGAGAGAGAGAGTGAGAGAGAGTGAGAGAGAGAGAGAGAAAGAGTAAGAGAGAGCGAGAGAGAGAGTGAGAGAGAGAGAAAAAAGAGAGAGAGAGAGAGAGAGAGAGAGAGAGAATAAAAAAATACATCCATAAATGTTCGCCTTTCGAAGAAGGTTACACGTGATCCGTGTGCCTAATGAATGACAGTGATAAATGTGAAGTGGCAAACTTTTTGAACCCTTCGACCAAACCGAGCCACCCTCTCTCGTGACGTGTGTTCATTTGTGATTCAATCAGATGGTGTCACGGTTTCAAAAGAATTCATTTTCGATTCATTTTCTTTAAGGATGTTTACAAGCAGCTGATCAGTGTCAACTAGTGCGTACTTAGCGCATAAATAAGATAACTCACTGTAATTTACAGCAATTCTACAAATGTCTACCTCCTTCAGACATCGGTATCATTCGTTCAATAAGGGCTCGAATCGAAAGGCGCAATTAAAAACGGAACGAACGGTAAGAATTTGTATTTCTCCAGACTGGCACAATTATCATTGTGCAGGTGTTAGACGTTATGAATGGTATGTGCAAACGTCGATCTCGGTGCGTCCGTCTCCGGAACGATGAAACGATAACTACATCCCCAAACACACCGGCGACACCAACACACATGAGAAATTCTGTGCCGCCAGTCAATAATGTATCTACATGATCAATCAGATCGGTTTCCGTTCCATCGGCCGCATCCGTTCGACCGCGAAACGCTTGCAACGTAATTTCGCACATCGCAGTGGAGCCGCCGCGTGTTAATTTACCACCCCGCTGCCGGAGTGAGGCGAACGAAAATGTGATGATGATATTTTTGTGTTGCAGGGAAGGCACACACGAACGAATGGAGCGAAACAACAACAACAACAACAACAAAAACATTTCCATTTACATGCCCCGGTACCAATGATGACCCACGCTAACGCTACCCTCGGCAACGCATGTCACAAACACTACACAATGAAGGTGCGTTTTTGCCTTACCAATATCACCACCACCAACACCGAACCAGCATCATGTTGACCAGCCCACTAACGTAACAAAACTAACCGCGCACAGTGTACTGTAGCTTCGCGAGCTGCGGCCACAAAGCCGCACAATAGATTCGCGCGGGCTGACATTCGTCCGGTTGTGCGGCAAACAGTCAATAGACAGCACATCGAGGGCGAACCGGCGAACGATCCGGTCACGTGGTGTCGGGGTCTCCGTCGATAACGGATCCTGGCTACGGATCAGCGTGATGGGCTGTTTTGGGCAAGATATGGTAGCGGAATTTGGGGCAAGAGTGCCACCAAGCATTCTTTTTCCATTAAAACTTTAGTTAAATGACCAATTTAACTAAAGTTTTAATCCAATGACTACATATACTGTGCCAAATGTCATATAGATTAATTAGTTCTGATTGTTTTCAATTGTTTTATGTTGAGTTTCAAAATTGGGCAGAATATTATAGTTTTTTAATCAAACCAAATAAGCTCTCAAAAATATGGGAACAATGAAATGAGACAATATTTATACCAGCTGAGAAAAGTAACTTTTTTGTGGGGCTAGTAGAATTTGTTTATCCCTGAAAAATCCAATTTCAAAAAAGTTACAACTTTTGGGGCAAGAAAGCCACCTCTATTTGGGGCAAGTGTGCCACTATGTATCATAGGCGTGGACTGTCAAATATGTAAACATTGTTGTAGCGTGCAGCGGAATGGTGCGTTATTAAGCGCGGATTGCAGTACACTTTGTGGCCAAAAAGTGTACATTGGTGACACAAGACATGTAGGAACACGTAAACTAGTAAAAAAATCAATTATCCAAGAAATTCATTTATTTCACCCACTTGGCCGTCTTTCCCCATATGAGGTGCACTCTTGCCCCATAGCCCAAAAATCACGTCTTTTTCGACCCTTTTTAAAACGCGTCAAAACAGTTTTGTTTGCACTCATATCCACGTGAACTTAGTTATAAGTGAGAAAATAGATGTAAAAAAGTTATGAGATAAATATAAATATAGAGAGATAAATCGGTTTTTGATAAACGGGTTTTAATGAGTTAAAACATGAAATGCTTAAGGTGGCACACTTGCCCCAAATTCCGCTATGTTTTTTTTTTTGTATTTGCTGGAATCATTTTTGCCATATACCACACACCCAACCTTCGACCTGCGCATGATTTATGACAGCCTTTGGTGGAAAGCAGCATGCACAGCGACAGCAAAACATGTCGGATTAATAAATACATGCTTCTGGTAAAAGGTTAAGTTGTTCACTTTATTTTTCTTTTGAAAAAACAAACATTGATTCGTTATACATGTTTTTATCAAGTATATTGATTTTAATTTGGCCAATAGCTTTTTTTATTTAAAACTAGTTTGCCTTCCATTAAACAGATTTACCAGTTTTCTCTGATCATACAATGACCAACAGAAGACGAGAAGGGCAACCGATTCGGAATAAAGATGCGATTTATCTCTCCAGCCTTGCAATGATAAAGCTCAATTAATAACCATTACCGTGAGCATCCTTATTAAAATTCATAAAATATGACACCCATCGCCGCTGCTCAGATTGCAGCAAATCATGACGCAACTAGGCAACAGCCCGATACCCAACAATCTTCGATAAATTCTGGTCAATGATCATTGTCGTTGACAGGAGCAATTTTACCTTATGCTAATGAACAACAGTGCTGCCGCTGCTGCTGCTGTTGGGCGCGAAAAAGTCAGTGCTTGTTTGCATAAATTTTACCGTTCAACACCGAGACCCATTTAAGGTAAAATACGAACCTACAAAAATGCCTTCTCGCTCGGAATGCCACACGCACGGGTACTTGTTTTCTCACTCACACGCTGACAACGGCGTGCGCGGTGCCGTACTATTTCGGTTAATTGAACAATTTACTTTCCCCCATCGTACTAGCTTTAGCCCCGTTGCGATGGGTGGGATTAATGGTACAGGATAATAACCAAGCCCAAAAGATAATCGTTAAGAGCATTACTTCAATACAAAGAAAAAGACAACCTGCAACCCCAGACACTGCAAAGACACGTGAAGACGTAATACTTTATAGTAAGCCCCGCATACCGACGGTTATGTTTTGGGGCGGTACAAAGTTACACGAGTGGACACCCGGTTCTGTTACCCTCCCATTATCACTTACTCGATGGGGAAGGATGCTACACTGCTTTCGTACCAAATTAGTAGGCTGCAAAGTGAGATCGTAAATTGATTTTATAGATGCAACCGTAGTGGCAGATCGGTCAGAGTCGAAGATATAGTTCAAACGATACATGATGGTTTAGTGGTAATATTAGGGTGTTCTTTTTTTAGGAATGATTATATTTAACATGCATAGGTAATAAATAAAAAAAGTATAATTCAAATCACACAGAAATAAAAATTAAAAACAATATTACTGCGATGTTGCATAGTTTCTTAAAGCAACTGATTTCAACCAAAAAGGAAATAATATTTTAAATTCCAAAACATAAATTTTTAAACATGGGAATGACTGTTAATGCTACTTTAAGTATATCGGGAAACGATTAACAGTTAATTGTTGTTAACGAGTTGAATATAGAGATACAAGGGCACCGCTAAAATCCTTCTTGTTAAGTATTCATATACAACTTCCTATCCCCACACGGCTGGAAATCTGTAGGAAAATGCATTTTAAATTTATTTCATTTACGCTGTCCCCACTGTGGTCCAGAGCTTTCAACGCAAACCACGCAAATGGGTGTATACTTATTTCTTGCCCGTACGTTTTGTACTGTTTTTACATAGTGCTTGTCTGACCCCATCCGAAGGTGCTGAAAGACTCATAAATAAAAATTAACCTTTCACGATGGGAGCGAATGGTTTTTGTTTCATTTGTTTTGCACTCTCTTAACCAAGGTGTGTTTTATTAATTTAGACTCGTCAACTCTTTATAAACCGATTTATTTTTATTAATTTACTAACAAATATTATTAAATGTTGAATGAGTATAAAATTACTTTAAAACTTTATTAAAAATTGCCAATTATACAAGCACAAATTGAGCCATCAATAAAAGCAAATATTGATGGCACGTTAAATTATCTCACAGGGCAGATGAAAAACGAAGGTTCCTTGACTTACTTTCACACCACCCTGGCCATCATAATGTCGGATTGGATACGCTTCGTGTAACCTTTATTTAATTATATCTCTTGCCTATCAACACGAACACTCACGGTTCTCTCTAAAGGAAAAACAAACAATAAAACGCAAATTGTTATAAAATCATTGCAGGGTGTTTTTTTATAATCAAATAGCTAATTTCCGAGCAAACTTAGGAATGGTTCATAATGACTGCAGTGCTATGCATTTTTAATTCGGAAACCAACATGAATGGTTTGGGGTTTTCGAGTGTTCTGGTGAACGTTGTGCATTGCACAACAGCTTTGTCAACTACAATTACTTGCCCAATAAAAGTATAATTATTAAAAAAAAACCCTGTTTTGTAGCCTATTGTTAAAGTTGATTAGTCTTTATCTATATTTCGTTTAATAATAGTCTTCCGAAGCTATACAACTAGAATTGATAATCCCACAACACAATACGTAATTTCACCACCACACTTTCGCTGAATACTTTCTAGTTTCGATCATTAGCGCCATTGGTTAAGTACAATGAAAGAAAATTGCAAAACGATTTCAATCATCACAATCCAAACGCTACACGTGCACAACGTTTCCACGTGCCATAACTTGTAGGATTTCTGTGCCCGAACGCCCTTGAAACGAAAAACCCACAGAACGCATGCTTTAAAACGTGAAGCATACTAATATCCCCAACAATCAATACATGCCAGCCGATGGCATCGTTCCCAAATCGCTGATTCTCTTCCTTTAAGACACACATTATCATGTACGTTGCCATACGACGATACTGTTCAATGTCAAAAGCTCGCACACACAATCTCACATTCAAACACAAACACACGTTCGAAAATGTCGATTTCTGGCAAATTCTTAATGGTCACGTTCCTGCCCGATCGGCCACTAACCGCATCGGTCCGGTAGACACAGTGGTCCTGCATGATGTTGCAGCTTAGTGTACTAATTGAAAACAATCGAGCAAAAATAGCTTACACTTTGCTGTGCGGTTAGGTCATGCTCGGCAAAGCTTTAAGAGAACCGTACTAGAACCGGATAGTTGGGGATTTGGTAATCAAATTAGTTCAGGATCAGTGAAAATTGTTTCAACCATCGTGCAAATAAATGGCAGTTTGTCGTATTTTTGGTAGTTTTCCGTGGAAAACTAATTCAATTATAGTAACGGGTTGGGAATCGTACGTTATGATAGTGTGTATCACCTGGTGGACAAACAACACAAGCACGCCTGATTCGCTTTTCCCTTTTCTAGCACGTCTGATCTACAACCGCTTCGTAAACATTCACGAATATTTCCGTTCATCTTGATATCCGTACAATTTATCATGCCATCAAACGCTGCCAAGAAAATGAACAGCAACACAGAGCCTGGCCCAGTTTTTGGCCTTTTGGATCAATGCCAACCCTGCTCCACGTGCCCAAGTGGAGGCCACACATCGATCCGTAGTGAGTCACGGTTTACTCTCTAGCAGCAGATAATCATTAGTGTGGCCGGAATATAAATGATTATACCTCTATCGGCCATATGACCCAAGGAGCATGATAATAAAACGGATGCATCTAGCTGATAGACCTTGCCTCTTGCAGTAAGAGTGTGTATGTGTGTGTTTGAGTGTATTGGAGTGAAACGGGCTTTGCAGCTTCCGCCAATTTCGTAACCAACAATCTAGCAACCGAAACGAAACGGCCTTCCGAAACACGATTCTTGCGCACCAGGCACCACAGTACATTCAAGTCCAAGGTTACTGTGACAACGCCTACGTTTCGGATAAACATCCAAGGGCCGAGGAACGCGTCACATACCTTTATTCTTGGTTTCACCACGGCAGCAGGGCTGCGTACGTGTGAGTGAGTGTGAGTGAGTGAGTGTGTGTATGAACAATTTGTTCACACACTTCACGGTGTGCTCCATCCGTCGCAAGTGGAAGAGGCTTTTACAGTCCGTCGGTTCGCGGTTCGCGTTACGCGAAAAAGTGATACTCGAAGCGTGACATCTATCTACTACGACTTCCGCCTAGCAGCGCACGGACGATTAACACACCTTCGTCCTTGGCCGTAGATGTTGGTGGCTGTTACTAGCAGGCACACACTAAATACACCCAACGACGACGCAGACATGTCAACCCAAAAGCCCCCCAACCCACGGTCTCTCACACCGTCGAGAATTGTGTTCTACTACGCTTACCCACCGTCTGTGACGAGCGATCGAGGGGTGTTAGGTGTTCTTCCTTTTGCTCCGCTTTACGAAACAAACACGGTACAACACCAACGGTAACGGTGCGTGCGGTCGTGATGGGAGGCAATGTTATGGCAATGTTTTTCACAACCACTTGGGCGCGACGATATCTCTCCCGTCAGCTCATCAATGTCGATGAGGAAGAAAATTAACGATTCAAATATGTCATCACCATGCACTGCCCTTCACACGAGGCGTTCCGCGGTTATGCATTATTCCATGTACACTACACGATGAACTGCTGGTGGAGGTCTTTAAGCCATTGATTGTGCATCGGGATAGTGTCAACTGGATAGGTAGCCTTTGTGGTTGCGTGTAATTATTTTTCCACTAGGATTATGTGAACTTCGTATCGTTTAAATTCACCATAACATCCACTTTTTATCACTTGTGCAAAACAATTGAATTGGATTTGGTCTAATACTCTCATCCTCCGAGGTCAATACAGACTGTCCCCGAGATATGCTAAACAAGTGGACCGAGAAGAATTCGCGTATCTATAATTTCCACGTATATCGTATTTCACGGTTTTCAACCAAAATGTTGCTAACTTTCCTGTAAATTTGCTTGACATGGTTCTGACCACTGAATTGATTGTTGGATGTAACTCTGATCGAATATTAAAATTTATAGCCTTGTTGAACTAAATTTAAAATTCGATCGATAGGAAAATTATTTTTCATTTAACAAGTGAAATGTCAAATCAGTACAATCTGCTCAAAAAACTATCACATTCAGAAAACCGTGTATTTCTGAATCCGCGAATGGGAGGTACCGCGTATCTCGGGGGCTACCAGCAATTATAAAAATCTATAATGTGAGAAAAAAAAAACAATTTTCCGTCAATGCAATGAGGATTACTCATCTCGCGTTGCGTTTGAGAGGAAAAGACCCGTGTTCAGCTGAATCATCACACAGTTATCTGAAGCTTGAGAATACCAGCAACATCTTGCCACGAGATGAACCTAACTCTGCTTGAATTAATTTGTTTTTTTTTTGTTTTATTCTTCAAAAGAGCGTAATTTTGTTTAACTACAACGACGTTGACTATATAAACCAAGCGCTGTGAACGCCTATTTTTTTACGCGAAAGAATAAACGTTCGAAATATTTGAAGCAATAATTTAAATACCAATTTCATAATCTGTTCAACATAAACAATAAAGTCCCTTTTCATATATGTTTCACTATTATGCTACTGTCCCGCAATTTAATCCGTAGACCGTTCAGACGCTAAACGCTAAACCATTTCTGACCGATGCTATTTGTGGCGTTGTTGGCCAATCGAACGGCTGCTGACCAGACCGCGTATGCAACCGCGCACGTACGTACCGCACTATTTCGAGAGCCCAAAATCCAAAACCAAAACAAACAACCGAAACCAACGACCGACCTCTAAGCACCAGGGACGGAGGAATGCTGCTGCTGCTGCTGCCGAGCGTGAGGGAAGCTGGCGGAGAAGATTGCGCGAGAAGGAGCTGGAAAAACACGAACGGCTAGCAAAGGTTTTGGTCAAACGCATAACATTCATCTCCGCTCAGCAGAGTGCCACGGCCATCATCACTACCACCACCATCACCAGCCAAAGGCAACGAACTCGGTGGAAATTGCTGCTCGTCCCCCACTCAGTTCGCCCTCATATGCAAACGCATACGCATACTCCGCTCGGTTTTCCAACACCACCGATCCCGGGCGCAACGCCACCGAACGCATGAAAAGTCACAGAAAATTTAATTATGCCCACCATGCAAATGCACGCGACCGCACGCATAAAAACGCACTGCACCGCTCCGATCAGATCAGGTTGACGTAAGCTTTTGGGAGTGTGTTTGTAACCCTTGGGCTTTGTTTGAATCCGACAACATAGTACACATACACAAGTACGGCACAAGTTTGCTTGTTTCAATTCTTTCTCCAGGTCGTCAAACGGTTGAACAAATAGGAAACCTTCACCTGCTTTACCCAATTGCGGTAGTGCGCACTGCACCGCTTTGCGCAGGAAACAGTCGCGGCAACAACAACCGTCAAGCGTTTGGAGCTCCAGATGACAAAAAAGCAAAAGGTTTGCTTGAGCTTTCTCCATATGCTTTAGAAAAAATACAAACCAAACGTACACAGCGCCAGAGTGTGGTAATGCACGTCTCCCTTGCGCAAATGGCGAACACAGGCACGCATGGCACTTTTGCTGCGCACGTTGATAAGTTGTTTGAAGTGCTTAAGATGAGCTTGGACCAAACCCGCGCACTAAACGTTACGCAACAACCTTCCGCCAGCGGAAGCCACACACGCAAGTAGGGGTGGTTGAAGGAAGATACAGGCATCGACTGCGGACACGGTTGCATTTTTTCTTTTCATTCAACTACAGCGTATTACATTAGCATACTCCAAATGCTTGGAGAGAAAAATGTGTTATCCAAATGAAATAGGTTTGTTTTTTTGTAAGTTGAAATTTACAACACATCCACTCCCACAAATTCGAAACGAGGAAAGGTTCTGTCTGTCCGTGCGCATAAGGAAAGTGCATAGATCCGTACCCACAGTTCCAGCGCGCACTTTCTTTCGCGACGCTTCACCACGCTCCACGGCAGAAAACATTGCGGAACTGCTGCACTGTTGCTGCTGCTGCGGTTTAAGTGGCGTACTTGTTCCTCGACTCCAGCAGACCATGACGGGAGGACTGAGGGTTTGTATGGTTAGTGCAACCGTCAGGTTTTTTTTTGCTGTATTTTGTGTACGCTCTCTCTCTCTCTCTCTCTCTCTCTCTTTTTTTTTCCTTTGATCTAGGCTCGCTCTATCCGTTCGATCTACACAGTTAGGCAAAGCAGTTTGGTTTCTTTTTCTTTCCCTCGAAAACCGGAAACGGAGTACTGCTGCGTACATGGGAATGGGTGCGCAAAATCGGTCGTGTGGGTTGGCCGCGGCACAGGGTGAAGGAGAACACTAACTTTCACTTTCACGCCATGCCCCACCACCAGCACCCCCATTTCACCCGCAGCAATAGAGAGCGAGCGGGGAACACACGGGAACACGCGCAAGACGTGAATCAGGTTTGCGTAGTCAAGCTTTAAAGTGTCGATGTCACCGTAGAGTGGAGTGCGTTTTTGCGGCCAAGTGTGGACACAAAATTCAGCCCCAAACCGGACCAAACGAAAGGCTTCTTGTCTTCTCAGCCTTTGATGGTGACACGTTGGGGACAAAAATGCGGTGCGCCGGGGTAAAGAGTTTTGGAACGATTGCAGCTCGCTTAGTAGCGCCTGCGTAAAACCACTTTCACGCAAACACCACCTCCACCGACAGCAGTACAGCCGCGATGAGAGGCCGCGATGAGGGCAAATACGACTAACTTTTGTACGTTCCAAGATGGGATGCTTTTGGCTCGATTGAAGCGCATATATAAAAAAGGGGGCTCCCCCAAATCTCACGTCTTGAACGCCAACCGATGTTTGACTTTCGCTTGCATAACATGTGCGCCCTTGCACGCGTGCCGCTGGTTCACGAAGAAACGAGAGACAGACAGAGAGAAAGAGGGAAAGTGAGAAAGAGGGAGAGTGAGAAAGAGAGAGAGAGCTAGCGAATTGCCGAGGGATACGATTTATTATGACATTCGATACTTTTCAACAAAACAAAAGCCACACACGTGCTTGTTTGCTGTATTGCGAGCATGTTTGTTTGCGGAATACGAAATCAAAGCTGATTTCAAGGTTCGAGGAAAAAAGAGAAGAAAAAAAACCCTATAATCAAATAAACTTCCACGTGCAAATGCTCTCGATCAATTCCAGCTCCAACGGTCCAATTGGTGTTGCGTAAGATGTGAAATTAAATTTCTGTGCTGATCGGAATCAGATCAATTTTTTGCACTTCACACACTACACTTCACCGGACCGGCCGATCAACGAGCGAAACACAAGCACTGTCAACCGCAACTGGTTTCCTGCCGCCAGGAGGCTGAGTTTAAACACCAGATATAAATAACAAAATAAAAGGGACGGCAAGAAACGTACGCTATCGCAGCCACATTCGTCACCGTGGTTGTCAGCTGATAAGTTCAACAATATTACATCACCATTGTCGTCCGAACGGTGCCGCACTGTTGTTGTCGTTGCGATCGCTGGACACTGTCTTGTGCGGTATGGCTCTGTTTGGCAGAGGGGAAGGCCCAGGCCCAAATGCATACGAAAAACGTCGGTCCTTGCATGAAGAGTATGATTACACTCATACGTATGATAAAGTCAGGTATGATAAATGAGCAGTAAAATTCGTCAAGGACAAACCCTTATGCTTCTGTGCGGTTGAGATGGCGTGAAGTTGTCACTTTTCCGAAATTCGGATACTAAAGAGCATAGTCACTAAGTCACCGATCGGGAGATGAGAGCAAAAACAACGCACATGGATCGAGGAGCCATGGAGTCGTACAGGCCACTGGTGCACACAGTGACAGTGCCTGCCGGAGAGGAGGTTGATAATGAAGGCGACGTCACCTTGAGGCGCGTTTGACACTGGCCAAGCTGGATCCGACTTAAGCGCGACCCTGTCGTAACCGGGGCCCTTCGCTCGGTTCAATCACACTGCGTTTGAGACGGTGCTGATTTCGATAAGAATGGAACAGTTTTCAAACCTTAGCCCTTTTGGCCTTTACCTTAGCCCTATCCAAACACTAATCGACTAGTTTTTATGCAAAAGAAAAAAAGTGCACTTCTAGATGTAGTCTTGACATTTTTACGTAAACAGTTTGCATAAACAAGTAATGATGCTACTGGAAACAACGATGCCGATAATGATAGCTTTGCAGTTGGTGCGATTTAAATACGTTATGATACTTATACATATAACCGCTGCTCGAAACATACGCCCATAAAGGTAGGAACTATACATCAGATATCAATTTTGTCACAAAAAAGACTGTTATGATAATGAGCACTATAGATCAGAGCTGTGTTGTTGTGAGGAAAAATCGGGCCGAGAATGTTATAAATCAGAGCATTATTTAATAACTTAAAGAACCAGCTTTTGTTACGTTTGCTCACTCAAACTCTTATCCCCTGTACATAACATACATGTTTAGCTTTAGCTGGTTCGCTATGTTGTGTGCTGACGGCACAAACGAAAAATGACGATAGGTTCGGCATTCTTTCACAACTGCCAACTACAATCATGTGCATCATGTTGCTATTACCTGTTATTTTTTTATCTCTTGCTTTTCACATCAGGCCCCTTCACACATCACACATACACACAAATGCAACTATTCACCACATCAATACCAGCATAAGATGCCTTCGGACGGGGAGAGATCGATTCTGCTATCTTCCGGTCAAGTTCACAAGATGCTTCTACACTCACACACGCGCACTGCAATTACCCTCGATGCTCGATTTCAAACGCAGGGCACGACACACGCCGCAGCACGAGGAAAGGAAAATCGCACGCGAGAGCCTCGCGCGCCGTAGAAACTCGCGATGTTTACACTTCTTATCAATTCTGCCCCGCCAGGCACTGCCACACCGCGCCACCGTACATCGCACACCCGCGTCAAGCACAGCAAACAGCACTTGATGTGCGATTGTATTTATTTCTTTTGCCAGCTATCTATTTTTTTACTTTTTTCGACACTTCTAGCACCACGGAACATCACACCAGTCGTGGCATGTTTGCACACTCACTCTAATCAGCACAACCACCGTGCCACGGTGCCCGCCTGGATTGCAATATGATATGGTAGAGACAATTATTTGGTTTCACAGCTGCACAAGACACAGTGCGCACACACACACACTCAGCACAGCGCTTGACACGGATGCTGCAAAGTTCACGATGGTTGGATTTGCTCTCCTTCATTCCAGCGACACTTTTCGCTGCCAGCCCAACTTCGTGCACGGCACACTAACCTCTCCCCCTAGGACACGACCACTGACAAAGCCAGTACTTGAACGGCCCTTCACTTTTGAATTCGAGCAAGTGCCCACAAAATCAAAACAACACAAATATTCACTGCGAGCGACTAGCGGGTCACAGAATGCTGCCACACTGACACGATTAGCATTGTGCCTCGACGGAAGCAACAGAAGCGACAGCAGCGACACAAAAAAAAACAAAACAAAAACCACCCCTGTTCCACTATCGAAATGTTTTACTTTGGCGTTCGACAAACTGACCCTCATTTGTTGAGCAGAACAACGGTTTGATTAATTTCACAACCATCACAACTATGCGTTACCAAATCGTCCGCAAATGATTTGACGCTTTTTTGCGATATTATGTGTACCTGCTTTAGGATTCAGTAAACTTTCTACTACTAAGAAAAGTCAATCGAAGTCGCCCGCCCGGTTTTCAATGCGACATGAAACACGTACGCAAAACACTAGCGCGAACTTGAGTGTACGGACGAATCGATGCGACTGAAATGGGGTGGCGTACGCAACAACCCCGTCGATGTTGTTCGGAAAGCGCACAGGGGTTGCACATTGGGCTGATATGTTGTTATTTCAATAGTGGACATTTTTTATTTATTTGTTATGCACAAATATTGAGAATTTTTTTTAAATCGATTTTTTATAAACAAACAAATATTTCACAGACTG
This sequence comes from Anopheles merus, assembly GCF_017562075.2. Taxonomy (NCBI): domain Eukaryota; kingdom Metazoa; phylum Arthropoda; class Insecta; order Diptera; family Culicidae; genus Anopheles; species Anopheles merus. The sequence continues at coordinate 15,397,804 of NC_054083.1, forward strand.
TAGCTTTAAAAGTAGCTTTGATAAATAAATATGAATACATAAACATTCGATAACTCATTGATTCATTCTAAAGCAGCATAAAAATGAAATAAAAAATGGTAGAAGTAGTATAAAGCAATGACGAAAAATGACCACATCCAAAGCTGGAAACAAAATGTGTGGCGTATAATTCGTTGTTTTCTGTTCTTAAAGTTGAACCAAAATTGTGTGTTTATTTTTTTAATGTCTATTCATTACAAATGATCTTAACGGGTCAGATAAAACCCAAACAAACATTTGCAAATTTGAGCTTTTTGAACAATTTTAGCAAAACAAATTTTTGTCATTGATATAGCATTTCTGTGCACTATTCGCCTCGGAGATACACAACTGCGAATGCCAAGACACATCTGCGCGCGCACACGCAACCACAAATCCCGCACACGATACAAACATCTTGGCAACGAAAAAAGTTTCTCTTTCTGCAAAACGACTCTTTCTTGTGACCTTCTGCTCTAATGTTGATGGTAAAATCTACACCAAAAACAATTGTGCAGTATTACAACATTATGGAATAATTACAACGGTGTCTGAAATATATTAATTCCTTTGTTTTCTATCACTACACTACATTGGGGTAAAACAGCGACAGGTTATTTGACAAAAACCGGTCTCGTGAACGCAAAATCTATCGTTTTGCCTTTTATTTACATGGGAATCGGAAAGTGGAAGGTACGACCAAGCTGAATAGTTGGTTTGTTTTCCTTTTTTGATTGCCTTCCTCACTTCGTCTCGCTTATTTCACCCAAACTTATTCCTAATCTGAATTGCCAGGCAAACGCTCTCTCGCTCTTTCTCTCTCTATCTCACGCTATGTGTCACACTGAAATATCTTTCAATTCTTTTTGATTCGCTGTTTGTCACACGGGTTTTCATCTCTCCCACAACTTCAATGTATATAACACGCCTCGCAAATAATGACTCGTTTTTGCGTGCTTATGGAATGTAAAGGGTGGCTAATGTGAACCATCGAATTGCAAAGAATCATCTTTCACAACAATTTTGCTCACTGACACTTTGCACACATCAACGCTATGCGAATCTCTGTACACCAAGCTTCAGCCACTGTACATTTCGATGCATTACCATCGCCCTTTGCTTTGAAAACAAAAATATCTGACACGCTTCCTAGTTGAGGTGTTCCGGCAAAAAGGCAAACCTCACAACAACCCTTTACGGTTGCTAAGAGCTGAATTAAGTGCGATTCTTAAAAAAAATGTAAAAAAACAACAACACCACTGTAAACATTGCAGGTTCTCTTTTCCACCCAACACCGTCCTCACTCACACACTTACGCAAATTTAACAACTCAACAACACAACACAGCTGCCGTGCACGCCGCACGGAAGGGAAAAGTTTTTTTTTATTATTAAAAATAGACTCGCGAGAAAAATTTGCGTTCTGCTCTCCGCTACGGACTTTACTCGACTGAGAAGCTGAGTCAGAGTATCCGTTATGACCATCGTTCCCGTGTTTGCAAACTATGGGCTTATACGTAATCTGCTAGAATAAGTACTGTAGAACCGTTTTATTTTACATATAAAATCATTACGCTCATTAAAGTGAACAATTAATTTAAAACAAAATAAAATGACTTCACAGGCTTGTGCTCTGATGCTTTACTAGGAACTCGCAAATGTATTATTTAAAAATACATACAAACCAACAAAGTATAACCGATACATTTAATAAATAAAAAACTATTTAAACATTTTGAACATTAAATTAAATCGAAAATAAACAAAAATCAGTACGGATAAACGGAAAACGTCATCTTAATTTGACAACTAGCGGCGCGACAGCTTGACTACCCTTCTGACAAAGTTGCAATACTTCATGTTGCATTTAACTTCGGCAGATTAACATTTTTTGAAGGTAAAGTAAATTAAAAAAAAAATATTTCAAATGTATTATCTTAGAATAAATATCTATGGGTTTTAAGCAAAACTAAAATTATTATAACGATTTGTTTCTTTTATTTTGCTTAAATGGAAATACTTGGAGTGTTTTGGATGGATTTTGTTTTGCAGTACCATTATATTGAATATACAAAAAAAAAGGAAATAAATTGTTTATTAAATTTATTTTAAACTCAGTTACGCTTTGTAATAATAAAGATAAAATAAATAAATTGCAGTCGAAATTGCATTAGAGATATAGATTCAAAGAAATATTTAAATTCTTATTTCTATATAGTCCCAACAATGTACATAATTCGTAAAGTTTCTCCAAATTAATACAGTTATACAATTTATTCACTCTACCATATCACAACTTGAAGGAACAATGTTGCACCATAAAGAAGCATCTGTGATGATCAGGGTTATGTTGCTTAGCACAAGCTTGCAAAGTAAAAGCTTTCGACTAGTTGCGCTACACTGGATAGCAACTGCTCGAATGCTCGAGCTGATGCGAGCTTTTATGCTAAAAGCTTTTATCATAGCAAAAATCCTTTCAATTTGAATTTCATAAGCAAAAAAATAATAGCAGATGACTTTTTCTAAACTGTACATTTAAAAAAAATATATCACAACTACATCGGGCTGTCTAATAACGATTAACCCACTAAACAGTTTGTCCCCTTAACGAATAAATCTAAATATAGATTAATTGACAAACATGTCAAAAGAGAGCAACGATCACTACGTTCTTGATACATTTATTGTTTGACATATTTTTTTTTGTTTTTTTTTTTTCATTTTATAAATACATATTAAGTGTGTATGTACTAGCATTGTTAACTATCGAACCAACTATTTTACTTCTCATACGATGTATACATTGTATAATATTGTACCACTTAACGAGCGTTTCGTATAACTCATGAGTGGCAGGAGTGGATTCAACTCCTTATGCTAAGGTTCACTGCGTTACTATTAAAATAATAATTTGTATACATACCACACACTGGATCGGAGGCATTGCTACTGGGTACTGCAAGAAAAAAGACACAAAATATGTCAATACACAAAACAAATTATGCTCAAAGCAAATAGTTACAGTTTGACAATGTGTAATACCACAATAAGCAACAAAAACTCACTACATTCTTCACATTGCATCAAATAGAGTCGTGATACACGATGGGGAACTAAAAAAAGACGGAAGCCTTCTAACCGACCGCCAAACGCCTACACACTGTTGCTCCCAGCGGAAACGGCCTTCGATTCTTATCCCATAGAAAGTGGCGATACATAAGATAGGAAAAGTTCTTTTCAGTATCGGATTCGTGTTCATTAATCCCCTAGCGGATTTCGACTGGTACTCTTCATTACAAGACGCAACAACGATGATGGCATTCGAGCTTCAGTACTCTAGCAAATACATTTCTAGTAGCTACATAGTTTTGTCTCTTTTTTGTACTTCTGCCCGCTGCAACCGTAGCATAGATAATTGTTTCCAAGGATTTTCCTCTTCGCCCCTTGTGTATATAGCTCAAGGTTTAAACTTTTGCTTCAGCACTTTTTCCGATACGAAGGGTAAGTGGATGCGTACGCCCTTGTCGTTAGGGCATAGTTTGAAGCGTTTTCAATATCAGTCATTATTATAATATTTTTTAGATTAAGAAAAATAAATCATATGAGCATTTTAGAAACTGTAAAACATTCGCTAAATATTGAAAGAGCATAAAAACCAAAAAAACGTTTCATTTCTCCATGTCTGCTATTTTACATTTTGTACAATAAAAACCATTTCTATAAAAAAAAAACTAAAATAATAATGTATTAACGCCAAAAGAAAGGCAATAAAACCAGTTTTACTTTCAGTATGACGTAAGCATATAACACGTGTTGTTAGTGCACTATAAGAAGAAAAAAAAAACATCGACATAAGTAACCATAACCAGTTATTAAGCATTCAAGGTCGGCAGTGTTTGTTTGGTGCATATATCCTTTCATCTTAAACGAGAGTATTTCATTGCCAAAACGTCCGACTTGCAAAGTTGATGTTCGATCGGCTTTCAATGGCATAAAAAAATTAAATTTTACTTATAATTATTGAGTTTGAATTCTAATGTCTTATTAGTTTATTGCAAATGTATTTTTGAAAATCCTTGTTTATATTTGTTCTGTTGAAATTATTACGATTTATTTCGAAAGAAGATTTACAACAACCAATACTTGAATGCTTCAATTCAATGTATTCATACTCTAATTGATGCATAAAAAATGAGATATAACCCCATAAAAAGTTTGTTATTTGTAAACTCGACCGTATCGATCCATTCGATTCCTGGTAGCCTCCACCCACCACCAAATAACCTTGAACCTGCGACAATTTCTTTCAATTATGCTACCGAGCTGCCTTCTTATCCAATCGACTGCTGCACATCGAATAACTGTCATTTTCCTTGATTAAACTGGCACCCGCGCGCTTTCCCCTATCCCTTTGCAGGAAAACAACGGCCTGCACCAGCGGTCGTAACAGTTCGCTGCAATGGAAGGAGCGTCGAATGAATGACGTTGATGCAGGTTGCATGTTCACAGTCATAAGCGAGTGCGGCATGGCGTAGGTTCGACGACCGAGTCTCGGTCTCACATTCAAAGCAGGAACTGCAACCGGTTCATACGTTACTCGCGATGGTAAGATACCCGGGCGGTGCTGCAATGTTCACTGTTTTTCTGCTCAAACTCCCGCTTCTTCAGCTGATGAAGATCTGTCACTCACGGATGGATGGGTCCCACAAACCGACCGCACTGTAATGAACGTGCCGCATCAGGCGAAGCACTGCAAGGTGTGGTTTTACATTTCACAGATTAAAACACATCCGTTCTCGACAAAATGTTACGGCGTCTCCGTCGTATTGAAATGTGAAAAAAAAACAAAAGACAACTACACCGGTAAGACTAAAAGTGATTTGTCCTAGTCCTGAATGAGACCATCATTCATCTTCCCTCACAAAACATATCACGTACTGACTGTGACACCGTTTTTTGTTTTCCCTTCTTGTTGCATTCCTTTTCACCTGCGGAAAACCGGGGGTATAACACAAGAACAACATCAACACAACACGTAAAACAAAGTTGGTGTGTGTTTGCATCCTTCTTCCTCCGTGGTGAAAATGCGGTAGGAACGCTGTGTACGTGAACGCTTTGCAATGCACTGTCGGAAAATTGTCATCACAGTACGTGCTCTTGACGATTGTCCTCGCAACCGCACCAAAGCAAAGCGCAATGGAATGGGAGTGCACTATTTTGTTTCGCTTCTGCAACGACTGCACCGAGCAGAAAAGGAAGAGTTTTGCATCCGTTTCTGGTTTGTCTGCAATTAAAAGCGAGCGAATGTGGAACAGTGGTTTGGAGGTGTGATTTACATCGAATTCAATCGCAACAATTTTAAAACACGCTGCTGTGGTACGGACAAGAGTTTTGCACGTGTCCTGATAGGTGGTGTCGTTGCAACCGATAGCAATTAGATTTGCTTTTCCGAATACAAACAGTAACGCAGTAGCGGAAACCGTTTCCTTAATGACTTTGTATCTAGTTTCATATGGAAGTGGTTTGAGTTTTTGCTCAGAGAATGTCCATTTGATGGCCTAAACTATTATTTAAAAAAATATATATTTCATGCTATGCTTAATTGCATTTCTCTAGCCTTCGTTATTCCAACAACTAGTACACTGGCATACATTTGGTTTATTGTTTGGTCTCTGCATTGAGTAATCCGAATTTAATATAATAGATTCAAGATTTTAAATCAATACAACTGTAATGTAGGATAAGAACCACAGATTAAATTTACGTAACTCAGGGTAAAAAGAACATATGAAATTTAAAAAGTAGATTGAATAAGAAAAAAAACACATGGGTGAAATATTCTGCTAAAAAACCAATACCAATGGAACCGGCATCCGTCATTGGCGTCACACGCACATCTGTACAATAATATCTGGCCATACCCACGACGAAAGCACATAAGGTTCGAAAAACTCACACTTTGAACACTTCATCCCCATCGCTTTAGCAATGAAAATCGTGTTTAGGATCGAGCAGACGGCTGGTTCACATTGAACCAGACCCGCCGTTCGATGATATGTCATTCACCACGAGATGCTACCGAACGCTTGCCGGCACGGTTAAAGCACCCGATCGCCGAAAATTTGCGTTCAGTTTAGATTTTGTCGCGATCGCGGCCGGAACGCACGCACCCAGTATCTAACGGGTTGGAACCGACCGAACTGGACCGAACCGAACAGCACCGTGCTGCAGAGGAAGTGGCAGGATGTCGAACCGATTTGGACGGTGGTGGTGTACGGTTTCCATCGCGTGTGTCGCAGCCGCTGTGGGTGCCGTGAGCAGCGAAAGTGATTTACGGGCTCTAGAATGTGCGTTTTTTCTTCTCTTCTCTCTTTGTGATAACCGACCTGTTTAACCATTATTCGGAGTGATTTGGCAAAATTTCAAACTTCCCAAAGGTCCTTATTCTAAGTGTATGCTCTCGTTCCAGTGTCGGAGTACTGGCGGATGCCCCGCGTGTTCAAGTATGATGATTACGATATCTGTCTAAACGATAATCCCACCATTCCCTCGGTTTACTGCGTAGTAAAGGCAGTTATCCGACCGGACAACAGCTCCGAAGTGTGGAGTTTGATCGAGCGGATATCGAGCAAGTGGAAGGTTATGCTTAACCATGCCCATCTCGATCGTGGTGTTTGCGTACGCGATTGCGAAATGCGCCTGCAGCACTTATCCGGCCGGCTAAATGGCAGTGAGCTGCTCGTACCCAAGTTCAACACCAGCTACCGGGTAAATAAAACTTCATTTCCATATTGTTTTCCGCAATTCGAATGTATGAATCTTTCGGTGGATAGAACCACCGTGTACAATGTGTATGAAATAATTATTTCAATCTACTATTTGCATAATATTTTGTTCATCATAACGAGTTTCATGACTCAAAAAGTAAATTATGGAAAATTTTATCACAATCGTGATTCCAATACATCAATAGATTCTTCGTAATTAATTTGTTAGAATACAGTAAGTAACTATACCTACCAAATAATCATTACTTTATAGAAAACCTTAATTCAATAACTTATTTTGCTCACACATATTTGGTTTCCACAATAATTCAATTGGCATGATTATATTTTAAAGTTATTAATTCAACTCAATTCAATTCAATTCAAGAATATAATGTAGTTGACCCATCGTAAATTCTCAACAAAAGGTTAATTTTGCTCAAAACGGCATACCAGATGCTTCTGCCGCTATGCTCACAATGCGTAACGATGATAATGACGAACCTCAGACGTATCGCTTAGGAAAAGCTCATAATTAATTAGGCAACCGGCACATTAGCGTACTTCGAATTACAGGTCACGATTGTGGCAATCGTTTCGGAATCAGTTCAAGGTTTGCCTGCTTGCGGTTCTCCGCTAGCCACCGAAGGTTCAATAGATGAAGTGACAACACCAAACAGTCAAACCGTTACGATTCCAGTTTTTAACACTTTTGCTCTTAGTCGCCATATTACAGCTGGAGCGAATGAAAGAGCAACGAATTTAGGCGCAAAACAAATAAACCTCGAACTTACTCGTCCAAATAATAGTGGACCTAACAAACAAAACCGGGTGCACGGGATATTCAACGCGTCGAAATTTACTTAGGCACAGCCCGAAATTATTTCCCCCGAATGGAAACCAGTTTACCACAATATTTAACATTATTGGTCCGCGGTCACCACAGCATTCGGATTGCAACGCATATTCTATCACGTTTTGGTTTTAAACGGAATCCAGACCTCCGAGGTTGAAAGGGAAATTAACTTCAAAACCTGTATTCGATATGCGTGGATGTGACGGTGGTATCGGTTTTGCGAAAACGAGCATCGCGTTCGATTCTTCGTACGATTCCGGTTCATTCTTTCCCATCAACAAGATGTCTTCCGATTTCTGACTGGTCAAAGCACCCTGTTAACACAGGCTAAAGTTTTAGAACATCGGCCTAGCATCTACCCCTAAGCGTGGTATAAATTAAATGTTACCACGAACAATCTTTACGACGAACTATCTGATCGACGTCATTTTAGGGCCATTTGGCTGTTATTCCAGTCTCAGCAAGGGCCTATCAAGAGTTGGGTATATTTTAGCTAACGCCTTGACATTGTCGTTTTGAATGGGTCAGCAACCGACTGACAATCTGCTGTGACCCAGAAGGTAGCTTCTGCGGCGACTGTTCAGCTTGTGTTGATTGTGTGTGTGTCTGTGTCTATATATTTCCGGTTTATTAAAATCTTGCTCATCCGTTGTCAAAAGCGCTGTAGTAGGCCTTGGTTGAACAAACGCGGCATATATAAACTGCGTGTTGTATCAGCCGTGAAAGGAGAGTTTGACATTTCGCACCAGTTTTTTAACCCGAATTCCCTTGATGGAAAAAGCAAGAAAATGCGGTTTGGTGAGCTTTATATAATTTTACTGTGATGGAGACTCAACATCTTGACATTGAAAATGATCATAATCGGCATAGATTATCATACGATATGCAGACGAAAGACAGACCTTACTCTACATCAAAAACTGACATTGAATATGATAAAAACGAAACAATGGGTGGAATTAAATCCCCAAAGTGGAAAGAATTCCACCTCACATCATAATAAGTAACTTTTTTTCTTGTACACGAAAGTATACTTTCAAACCAGGGACATTCAGAGATATTGATCAATATCGACAAAACTATTCTGAATTATTGGAGAAGTGTGTCAACATAGAGCTGTCGGAAGAATTCGGCCTCAAGGCGCAGACAGAAATAGAATATTGCGATAGCAATACGGTATCCTATGCAATAGGTAAGAGTGCCATTAATTATAGGTTAGAATACAAATCTATTAAAAAAACATAACCTTTCATGTCCATTTTTTCCTAGATTGGTTAGAAATAGCGTTTATAGTGGTGATGCTGGGAATAGCAGGCATTGTGTTTGCCTCCAGTATGTACGATTTCCGATGCAAAACGACGCACGGGCTTGACCATTACAGACAGGACCTGCCGTCCACGAGGCAGATGTATCTGGTGTCCTTTTCAATCATCCGAAACTGGTATCGCATCACATCGCGAGGGGACGATCAACTTAGCCACGATTTGCGCTACATTCACACCATTCGCATGATCGTCTTTATGGGAGTTACCTTAGGCCACGTAGTGTTCTACGCTCAGCCTAGAACGGCACTTACCATTGAAAGCGTACGTATGCACGCGCAGGTGAATGCAATAGTTGACATGATTTCATTGAATTGCTTCCAAATCTCTCACCATTCTAGCGTTATAGCGACCTTTCGACTATGATAGTAATCAATGGTACCCAGATTGTGACGACGTTTTTCGCAATCAGTGCCATGCTGCTGGTGCTGTTCTTCATGCAAAAAGTAGAAGAGACAAAGAAAAAGGTCGGCATTGCGGAAATATTCATCATTTCCGTTGCTCGTTACGTTCGGTAAGAACCTATTCCTCATAGGAATGTTAATTCCGATGTTGGTAACTTAAGCTAAACCTTCCTTTCTTGCTTCCGTGATGCCTACAATCATTGGCAACATAGACTAACTCCTGTGTACGCGTTCGTGATGCTCTTCGAGGCCACCTGGGTGGTGCGGCTGGCTGATGGACCACTGTGGCAGAAGGGCTTTGAAACTGGCCGATCGTACTGCCGCAAGAACTGGTGGGTTAATCTACTCTATATCAACAATTACTACAAAGTCGACGAACCGGTAAGCGCCGATCAAGAAGACGGCAAGCAAACGATAAAATTTGACATTTTATTTCGCTCTTCACAGTGCATGCTCCATACGTGGTACCTAGCAGCCGATTTTCATCTCTTTGTGTACGGACTTGTGCTGTGTGCAGTGATTGCCCGCTTCCCGAAAGTGCGGAACGCACTGCTGGGAACGTTGCTGGTGCTGAGCTACCTGGCAACTGCCGCCATCATCTATCTGAAGGAATATGATGCCATACCGATTTTTGCAGCAGAGTACGCAACTAACAATCCAACAATAAGTAAAAAATGTAAAACAAGCATGCCCATTCTCACTTTCGTTGCAGACAAATCCGGTACTTCTTCTGGTACTGGGATGTGTATCGGGATGCCTACGTCCCGTCGCATATGTATCTGGTGAATTATACGTTCGCGATCGCTTGCGCATTTTATTACATGCACTTGGCAAAAACACGAACCAATTACCACTGGGTAAGTCGTCATGTAATTGTGGAACAAAATTAAACGCTTTAATGCTTCTTATCTTTCCTGTATGCCTCTTTGTCATTCAACAGCTTATTAAGGTCGGCTGGTTTGCAACCTACCTAATGATTCCGGCACTGTTTGCTATGGGTTACTTCTTTTATCACTACGATTTTGCGACTCCTTCGTTGTGGATGGCACTTCTGTTCCCGTTCATACGTCTGCTGTACAGTGCTATCATCTTCATTGGAGGAGTTGGTCTATCCTTTAGATTTTTAAAACTGTTGACCCGACTATCAGATATCCCGTTCCATACGATCATCGGAAGGCTTACCTACAGCGCCTATTTGTGTCATTTGTGTCTGATTAAGATGTCCTTGTTTAACACCAGGAGCTTCTTCCGTTACGAATTGATTGATATTGTAAGTATATTTGGGACATTTGGTTTTTAATACAACCTCATCTCATCAACTACGAATATTCTGATCATCTGTTCGACAGGGTGCAATTTGGGCGGCTTCCATGTTGCTTTCCTATCTCGTAGCTTGGGTGCTCTGTCTCGTGCTGGAGTCACCGTTCATGGCACTGCAGAGGCAGCTCTTTAAACGTCATTCGCGATCATCAGATGAAACGGATCACTCGTCTAGTGCAGGGGACAATGGAATCGACAATACCTACTGTGAACATCCCGATGAGAAAAGCTATAAGCCGAATGTGATTTTCAGTCAACGATTTTAGCTGCTATTGAAGTGCTATTGAAACAATTGCCATTTTAGAAATAGTTTAGTAGTGTCCGAAGCTTCAAATGCCGTTGCAACTTGAAGTTGATGGAATAGAAGTTAATGAAGTTTATAAAGTTAATAAAAAGATAAAATAAACCGACATCAACCAGTTATCATCACAATTTATTTATTTTAGATTACAAAGATGACTTGAATGACATACTAGGAAGTTAAAAAATGGATAATTCTATAACAAAAACTTTAAAATCATGTTAATTTTAAAAAATTCAAGCTTCACAAAAGTTACTTATTTCATAAGCTAACCAGTGGTGAAATAGGTACATTATTTTTATCTTTTTCTGAACACGTGACATTATTTTTATCATTTCCTGTTCAATCAACCCAAATCAATTGAACAGTTGAACAATCGATCACGAGCTACAGCCAATTGTAAAAAAAAAAACAGGCCAATGCTCACCTCTTGCTAATATCACATTACGATTAATGCTGTTTATGATATCCAAGCGACCTCTTAAAACATACACCACGACGCATTACCGGACCGTAAGTTCGAATGCCTTACTACACCACGCACGGCCGAATCGGTATCTGTTACAAAATTTCGTAATGACGTTTTGCTTGTGCGCATCCTCCCCGTCCTTTCGGCTGACAAGCCCGTACCAAAATATGGTCGTTGCACACCAACGTCCAACAAACTCGAAACTTAACTCTTTCCCCGTCGCGAATGTGACAAACTTCCCGGCTCCGGTTCGGTGAAAAAAGAGGTGGGATAGTATTAAGGGTGTAAAACTCATTACCCAATTTCGATCGTGTCTGGCCTCGGTACAATAAACCATAGTAGCCCCATACGTGAGAAGAAAAACAGTGGCTTACGATTGTGAAACGGCTCAATAAAACATAAAAAAACATTGCGCTTTTCCTTTCACTGCGGTCCGGCCAAGTACAGGGCTGTTCAATGTAGTTCGGCGCGGAAGACCTCCTTCTCGCGATGGGTCGACTCCCGACTCCATTCTCTTTGGTGTTGCGTTCTCTCGTTTCTACCGATTATCTGTTTCTTTTTGTCCGGCGCAAACTGTACGGATGGCTTTGTTTATCATTCGGTGCTGCCCTTGGGGTAGGACATCCAGCTTATGACGTCACGAAGCGGTAATAGAGCGTCATCTAGCCATCAGGATCGCCCCAAAAAGTAGTAGCGACAAGTCGAGCCGCTAGCAGGCAAGTCGTCGACCACCAGACGGCGTGCGACTGTTAATCGGAAAAGACGTGATCATGGTCTCGATCATGAAACTGCTGATAGTGCTGGTGTGCAGTGTCCTGTGCTGCACCGGGTGGGTGCAATGTGCCGAGGAATTCAACAGTAAGTTTGATGAAGTGATCTGTGCCTCTGATAGAAAGTGATTGTGATGCTGGGATTGCCGAACAAAACTAGTGATGTCATGGGTTTCGGTTTACGGCCCACAATAAATTAAACCCGCGATTCTTACACCTTTTTTGCGGGTTCTATCGTTTCCAGTGACACAGTACCGGCTGATGCCGCGAGTGTTTCATTTCGACGACTATGATGAGTGTCTTCGAGACGATCCGTCCGTGCCAGATGTTTACTGCATGGTTAAGGCCGTAGTGCAACCGAACGCATCCTCCCCCGCCTGGAACGTAATTGCTGACTTCTCCAGCAACTGGAAGCAGCACGTCAACCACGCACATCTTGACCGTGGGCTTTGTCTCAGCGGTTGCATCCAATTGCTGGACGAGCTGGAGCGCGCTAACGTCACGCAGCAGGAGCTACAGTCGTTGATCGTACCGAAATTTCAGATCGATTTCCCGGTAAATATGCATGTGATCAAGTAGTGATAGTGACCGTACTAGTTCAAGGGTGCACAAATTTTGTAATGAAAAAAAAGTCCATACCAAGCTACACAGCGCATCCAAGGACATTGCAGTTGTTTTGAATGTGTCAATGAGTGGGACCGCTCGAAAAGCACGTTCTATAAATTGTGTTATTTAAAGACTTTGGACAATAATCTTCGTTGAAAACAAGTTATTTTGGTGAATGTCAGCATCATCGAGTGCAATGCCAAGCGAGTTAATTTAATGTTGCTTTGTTTACATGGCAGTTTTGTGCAGAGTGATCATTTACAGTGCCTATAGCAAAGTACATCTCTGCGTAGTTTGTTATTTCAAATTCGACGAGTGTATTTCAAGCGTTTTATGATATTGAGAACGAGTAGTCCTAGGTAATAGTTCAGGAATGAAAGTGTTAGAAACCGAGAGAGAAAGAAATTTCATTTCTGCTTGCAATAATTTTGATTAAGAATTATGACTAATTTCATGAGCGTAAAATCATTGTATTTTTGACAGGAAAAAACGCGAAAGAACTGATTATTTTGGTTCTTTTCTTCGACTGGAATTATTAATCGATCCTCATGAATAAAGAAACCATTCGACCATAAAGCAAAAAGCAAACAACCTTGCGGGACTAATGAAATAGATTTTCCCTGCACTCACACTATGCTCCCAATTTGATGTTAATGTACGGTCATTTACGCCATTGCAGTACATCATCAAGAACGGCACGTTTCGGGACGTGGACACGTATCGACGCAACTACTCGGAGCTGTTTGCGAAGTGCATCAACTACGAGCTGCAGCAGAAGCATGGATTGCGTGCTTATACAGAAATCGAGTACTGCGACAGCAACAGGGAATCGTATCCGATCGGTAGTGTAGCCCCCATACCCTCAATGTCTGGCTTGTTAGCAATTTTCATAACCTTTACCATCCTGCCACTGTCGTCCTTATGTTTGAAGATAATTTGGAAATCGCTTTTCTGGTCGTGCTGGCCATTCTGCTGCTGGTGGTGTTTTCCTCTAGCTGGTACGATCATCGCTGCAAGCAGGATCACGGATTAGACCACTACCGCAAGGAACTGCCAAGCAAAGGTACTTTAATTGTTGCACCAGCGCGTTTACTAACGATAGTCATCGACTAACAAAAATCCATTATGTTCCCGCTACCACAGCTGCCATGGTGCTGGTGTCGTTCTCCATCATCCGCAACTGGTATCGGCTGACGTCCCGAGGCGATGACTCGCTCAGCCGTTCGATACGGTACATCCACGCGGTAAGGTTTATGATTTTCATGATGATCAACATGGGGCATAACATCCTTTACGCACAGCCCCGCACGGCCATGACTATCGAGCGGGTAAGCCACGGTACAAAGAAGCAGACTGCGGATATAAATGTGACCGGATTATTTGCGGGATTTCCTTTCCTTTGCGCCCATTACTTTAATTACAGAAATTCAGCGAAGTTGATTCGATGATTGTTGCCAACGGTTCGCACATTGTTACCACGTTCTTCGTCATCAGTGCGCTTATGCTGGTCCTGTCGCTGGTAACCAAACTGGAACAGACAGGGCGGAAAATAGGATTCCTTGAAATCATTATGATTTCAATCGCTCGCTACGTTCGGTACGCAAAACTTGTCAATTTATGTTTGCCCTTTTCCCCTCGGGGAGACACCGTTTTTCTTGGTACATTTTCGGGCACAAACAACATATTCCCACGCAAACGTTTTCTATGTACTAATTCCCTTACTCTTGCTTCTTTTTTGTCATTTATGAATCAGTCTTACGCCCGTGTATGCTTTCATAATGTTTTTGGAAGCAACTTGGCTCGTGCGATATCTTGACGGTCCCCTGTGGCGCAAAGGATTCGAGACGGGACGCACGTACTGTCGCAAACACTGGTGGGTCAATCTGCTTTACATCAACAATTATTACGCTACGGATGAACCGGTAAGTAGCGCTTTTGTGAACTTAATTTCTTGATTTAATCATCTTTTCTGTACAATTTAACACATGATCGATACCAAAAATCATTGAAAAATGACAAAAACAACACATCAAGTACAGCACTCTGCTTTACAACATGCAGATAAGTGCCAACATGATTAGATCACGTTTTTACGCTCAAGTAGCTCAATCTTGGTACAGTCGTCAACTCGTACGACTTAACAACATGCCCGTCATGGGTTCAAGCCCCGAATAGACCGTGCCGCCATACGTAGGGCTGACTATCCTGCTATGGGGGGGAATCAATAAGTCACTGAAGGCCAACCCCACAAGTGGGTTGGCAGGCCTTGACCGGCATCGGTTGTTGAGCCAAAGAAGAAGAAGAAGAAGCTCAATCTTGGCAATCGTATTGTTAACGAAATTTTACAATTGCTCTCATCTTTCGTGCAGTGCATGCAACACACCTGGTACCTGGCAGCCGATTTCCACATGTTCGTTTACGGCCTGGTGGTGTGTGCCGTGGTGCTACGCTTTCCCAAATACCGGACGTACATACTTTCCTTTCTGCTGCTGGTCTGTACGATGGTTGCCGCCGTCGTGGTGTACGTGAACGAATACGAAGCTGTGACGGTTTTACCACCGGAGTAAGTTTTAAATTGAACGTTTTCGTATTAATTAGATTCATCCCAGCTGACCAAGAAGTGGCCACAGTTAAGCATGCAAGCTGGGATAATTGTTCTCTTTCGATATTTGTTTGTATTGTTACTAAAAATTCAGTTATCTTTCAAATGATAACATCTACTATACAGAATAGTTGTTTTACATTTCCGCTAAAATATATTTAGTTTCAATACGTAGAATGTTCATTGGTGGATTTTGAGGAACATTAAGGCTTTTACTACATGCGAAAGCTTTTCAGTATTATTAACCATTTCAATACTATTATAACGCCCTTTTTATGTTTTACAGTTGCACATTTTAGAGATGTTTTACCGGCTTAATCAAGAATGAACTTTGATTGCTGTATTTTTTTTCATTTTCTATTAATTTATCCTACAACAATGTTTGTGGCCTTGTTATCACTATACTTCAGTAAATATCCTTGCTTTTAAAAGATTCTCTACCGTCCCTGAATAAAAAAAAGATTATCTAATTCATGTTTCACTGAGTATAGAATACACATTTCTATTGAACAGAAAACATGTTGAATGTAAGCAATGCTTCGAAGATTTATTAGTATCAACTACTTATCAAAAACAAAATGAAATGTAATTTTTGCGTCATTTTTGACAACATTGTGAGCCAATAACTTATTAACAAAAAGGAAGAGTACTACGAGTTAGTTTTGGTTCGATTAAATAAACAAAAAAATTTATTTATCGAGTTGACTTCAGCGTACTGTTTCAAGTCATTTCTGATTATAAAACTCCAAATCGCTTATTTTTCAAAATACGTCTTCCTAGCGTCTTCTTTCATGCGTTCACTTTTTACTTACTTACAAAAACGTTTACTTTTTCAAAAAGACATTTAATGAAATTCATTAATCTATGTTAATCAAGCAATGACGCCATTATTGCATTGCATTTCTATTCTAATACATATTAAATACATACTAATTACAATGTAGAGTTCTTACTATTCCTCTTGGGAGAACAAATTCGTTCATGTCGTACTATACGTGTCCCGAGCCCCACCTGCAACACTTAAGTAACCATACCCGTTTTGTGCACCTCTTTCCCCACAAGACCGCTCAGATTTTTCTACTGGTACTGGGACATGTATCACGGAACGTACCTGCCGACGCACATGTACCTGGTCAATTACACGGCTGCCATCATGGGCTCCTTCTACATGCTCCATCTGCAGAGCAAGAACTTCAAAACTCCAAAGGTAACGCATACCACAGCTCGTAGCAATGCTGGACCGTGTAGATGTTTGAATTACGCTGTGCGTACATTTACCACCATTGTGTCACCTTGTTTTTGCGTCCTGTGTTCTTTTCCCGCCGACAGATGTTTTCATTACTGTGGTTGCTTGGCGTGCTGGCCATACCGGGAACGTTTGTAGCCGGGTACTTCATCTACAGCAACCTGTTCGACACACCGTCCGTGTGGATGGCGCTTGTCTTCCCGCTCGGTCGCATATTCTACACCGCGCTCATGTTCCTGCTCACCATCGGTTTCATCTTCCGCGCCAGCAAGCCCGTCCTGCGGCTGCTCAACATTCACTTCTTCGGTATCCTCGGACGCCTTACGTACTGTGCGTACCTGTGTCACTTTTTCATCACGCGGGCCACCTCGTTCGGCACCAGACGGTTGGCAAATCTGGGCGTATTTGAGATGGTAAGTATGGCTCGGAAGGTAAAATCCACCGTTCGCAGAAACAATTACTAGCACACGGAGCGACATGGATGTTCCCACTCGTGTAAGGTGTTACGCACTTCTTTCTCGCTCTCCCGCTATTCACTCTGCATATGCATATTTCATAATGTACTTATTTTTTGCTGTTGTTGTGTCTTTCGTTCCTACGCACAGAACACCTCCAGTTGGTCGACACTCGTAATGTCGTACGTTTTCGGTTGGATGCTTTGTCTGATGCTTGAATCTCCGTTTATTGCTCTGCAGAAGATTCTGTTCGAGAGCCTGCATCGCAACAACAGATCGAACAACGCTGAAAGCAATCAGCATCTACAGGAGTACGTTCCAACGCCGTCCACATTTCTTGGAGCCAATGGGAAGTCTACGAAGGACGACGTAGAATCTTACACAAACTCTACGGCACAGCAAACGGCAGCTTTAAGCGTGCATTGAAGCAGGATTGAACATGTAAAGTGTTTGACAGTCCTACTCATACCAAATCAAATGTCTGCGTGAGCGAGGAACTACGGTTAAAGCTGCGCTAAGGGGCAGCATGCTAGTGAAAAAGAAAATTCGTGCTTTTGGTTATACTTTATTTCAACACGAGCTGTTACATCAAACGATAGGTGATTGATTTCCCCAATGGATAAATATGAGTTCCAATGCAATCAAACTCTATGATTCTAATTTGTCATTGTTCCACCATTTGTTTTCATGATATTATCGAAGAATGATAAGAAATGTATTTCGAAAAGATTGTTGTACAGGAACTTATAGTTATCAATAGGAAAATTAAATAACCTCTAGATTGGTAAAACAAAACATAATATTTCAGCATGTTTGAAAATACTTTTTAACCAAAAGTTTCTTTATCACATCCACGCCCTCTCTTTTCACACATTCATCCATAAAAAATGTGCGCAAATACTCATTGCTTCAATCAAATGCAATGGATTTGATGCTGTATAGATTTCAATCCTAACTATAATTTAGCTTATAATAAATATACATAATGCCTGCCTCTCGCGTGGTTTGTGTTTACACCAATAAGAAAACTGAAAGAAAACATATACCCACACAGTGTTATAATTGAAAATAGTTTTTCACAGAAATAGCTTCCACTGACGTCAACAAAGCATCGATTAAAAATGATTGCATTCTAAAATCAATTAAGCATACTGCGGTGCAATGCACCATCCTTTCCTCCGGATTTCCTCATTCCGGCCCGTTGAATTCACTTAAACCAGCGAGGTCACGACCGTAATCATCCTGCTTCAAAGAGGTCGCGCCCACAACAGTGCGTCTTCATTAAAACTCGTTAATTATGGGTTTCAATATTGTTCGGTTGGAGTTGTTTCTACTGCTTCTTCAGTGCCAGACCATTACGACCACTCCACCCGACATACATCCTAATCGAAGAGCCATCCTGATGGGCGGGTGTACAGAACAAATATAGCTAAGCAAAGCGCACGACGCTACTGTTCGTCGTAAATAAAACTCCTCGAAACAACAACAAAAAACGTACATTCGCACATTCCCGCATTGCGGGACACTGGGAAATGGCAAAGGTCGCGCCTCTCAAGGGGCAAGGAATGGAATGGCGACCAACATTTGTGTGCGCTCTGCAAACCTTCTGTTACTGATCGAGGCACGTTGCATCTTAGGTAATCCTGCGATTTTGTGCGCCTCAAATGAAGGTGAGAAGAGAAGCATCTGTCCCGCCGCCGTGAGCCGGAATGCAAATAAAAAGTAAAAGCCCTCTCGGTACGGAGGCTAGCTTTCGGGGAAGGGTAGCAAAATTCACTACGACAGAGGGTTTTTAGCGATTTAAATGGATCACGAAAAGGTCGGTGCGCTACGTCGCGTTCGCTGACGATGATGTAGCCTTAAAAATCCTTTGCTGATAGCCCGTTGAGATTTTTAAGCTTCCCTTAGTGAAAAGCAGCATTGAGTAATGTTTTCCGTATGGTTTATTCAGTTTTATTTCACCTTTAGCGTAGCGGTTGTTCCCAGCTCGCTGGCAGTGCCAGCAAGCGCGTGGGGCATATTTTCTTGTTCGTTAAACCAAGCAACACAGAATATAAAACAACGTCCACCCGTAGCAATAACACCGACAGTCACGCTACGCCGTCAACCTTGGAACCTTGCCGAAATGGATTCACGCACGAATCCGCACCAGAAAACCATCCGCGAAGGCACATCAATTGATACTCATCATTCCTTCTTCCTCCTCCACAGGGCATGCTCGCTGCGTCCTCTCCAATGCGGCTGAGCTACACGCGAAGGAGCAGAGCCACCCGAAATTGCACACGAACATCCTTGACTTTCGATCGGAAAATCGTGCCCAGGGAATTTTCCCGGAAATGTGCCTTCATTATTCGCACAACGATAACGCTGGAAGAGTAGTGGAAATACACAAAAACGACCAGCTTAAAGGTTTTTCGAGCACCTTGCCTTAGCCAGGAACGGGGTTTGCAGGACGCGAACGCGAGAGCCATTTGCCAGAAAGTCATGAAAAGTAAATCTTCGTTTTGTTTTGCTTAACGAACCTGCAAAAATGATAAGCGTAGTTACACGGGCGGTGCTTTAGAATAATCAAGCGATTTTTATGGCAATTGGGCTTTTTTGTGCACTCCTGCGAAGGTACTAGACGGAGGATAATAAAGAATGGATATGATTCGCTGATGTGAAGTGATTCTTATCGTGTTTTTGTTTCTTTGCCTTGTGGTTGTGGCATGTAGAGTTCTTTGTTTTCTGTAATCGCCGACGGGGGGAGGATTTTAGGGTGTTGGGGCACAGACCGACAAACTTTCAACACTGATGAACTTTGGCAGTGACTCATCGGAACCCTTTCAAACAGACACAATAATTGTGTTTGGCGCATATTGCAACGGCCTGCAGTAAATGAGAATGTTCCTTCCGATTATTTAACGCTTGTGAGTCATTAAGACTTTATGTAGAAATTCATATTGATTAGATTTTATCTTTCTTTATCACAATACAGATAGTCACAATTATCGTCTGATATGATAGCTGTAATATTCGATCATCTGTTATGCTCCCTAAAGTATCAAAATGGAGATTTTTAATTTTAAAGCAAATCTGCAAGAAGTACGCGTTCTGCATGATGATGGCGAGTCCCATCTTATACCTTGATTAAGAGGAGCGATTATAGCTTACAGATAATGGATTATTAAAAACTTGTTGATGATAGAAGTAAAAAATATTGTAAGCATCAGTATTGGGGGCCTTCACGATTCTAGTCAGTTTTTTGTATGGAGTTTGACAGTTGGAGGCTGAAATCATGTAAACACTCCATACAAAACCACACAAAAAACTAGCCTGCAATTTTCAGTCTAGATTATTCTAACATCAAAGCTAGAATTAGATTCGAGTACCTGCTCGAAAACACGGTGTTGTTTACATTTACCCCAGTGCATTAAAGAGAACACGTGGTGGAATCTAGAATCAAAGTATATGTAGTCCAGGTGGTCTCATAGCATTTTTTATAACCAATTTTGAACATCACTTTTTGACAGAACGAGTGAAAACTTTTGCTCCAACGAGCTTTCTGGAGGCTTGACGATTACACAAAACACTCTTTAAATCTTCATTCAGAAGTAGAAGCGATAAAAATCAGCCTTTTAAATTCATACACCTTGGGATAAGCCCACCTGTATATTATACTCACATAAATAGCTGCTTGAATACTGCTATACAATACAAACAGTTGACAGGCTGAAATTTCAGCCTGCGAACTTCAAACGGAAAGGGCCCCATTAACAGAGTTTTTTTTATTATTTTTTGTGAAGAGTGAACGCTATCTCAACTCATAATAACTGTTTTTATGTCTCTTGCAAAGTAGATCGAGTTCATGAAAAATGTCATGTCATAAGTATATGGGAATAGGTTATTTAGAGGCATATTTGATTATTTTAATAACGATAGCATTACTTAAAGCAAGTAATGTCACGATCTTTAAATTTATGTTCTATTCATCATGCGATAACCATCAAGGCCGTTACAGGAAATTAATAGAAAACAGCTACGTATATTTTTGTGTGTTTCTACCGTATTTTCCAAGAACCCAAACTTTCATTCGGATCAAACGAAATGAGAAGCTACCCGATAAAAAAAAACCCAAGAAATCAATACCGGGTAGTTGGGTTTTGGGGCCGCAACTATTTTCATCCGACCATGGCAACACGGTTTAAATATACAATGCTATGCCACGAAATTATTATGTTTTTCAATTTGTAAAACCACTATTTAAATTCATAGCAAAGTTTGCACGTATTAATCAGTTTTTTTCGACATCCACTATACAGAACCAGTAAGCGACGCATAATCACTTACAGCCCTGTTAAATATCTTTCGAGTCGAACGTCTTTCAGAGACCATTCGTTATTTCATTAGATTTATAGTGATCCATTTAAGTCAGGAGTCTCCAAAGAGTTCAGTTCGAGAGCCGCATTGCTTCACACTTAATGTTTGTTAATTGAGGGCTGTTGTGCGCCGTTTGGAGGTTATCTTTAGAAGGAGTGAAATTTAAAATCTCGTTCTAATTAGAAAATACTAACTGAATGTATCAAATTTCTACAGCTTTCTTTTATGGTATCTTGCTTTTCCTCTTTCAAAAGCAAAAATTTAAATTTAAATTAAATTTTGATTAATTAGTCAATCAATAAAACTATTTATTTCAACCCTTACAAAGTCATCGCGGGCATTACCAGCTCTTGAGGGCCGTATGCGGCCCGCAAGCAGTAGCTCTAAGATCAGAAACTGCATTTTAAAAAATCTGGTACCAAAAAGCTCTTCCCAAGGAATATTTATCGGATCCGATTTATCGATTATGTGATAATATGCATTTTTGGAGTCCAAATCACGAGAACGTCACAAAAGGTGGCATATGAAACTCGAGCTTCGGCATGAAGCGAACGCTTTTTTAATGAACTTTTTATAATTTATTAGCAGCTGAAAGAAAATTTCATTGTGACGAATACGAATATGCTGTTTGCGGCAGGTTCGATCCATGACTCGAGGACATATTTAGGAATCAGTGTATCAATAATAGTGTTGAAGACATAGTTGAGTTTATCGGAACTTCGCACATTTGGACAGTGACATCGAATAAAGGAAAATCACAAACTCAGACTTTATAAACTCACAAGAGATATCGTACACACACTTTATGGTTGTTTGCGAGTCCTAGACTCATATCTGAGTACAGAATACAAACGTTCTCCTGTAGTCGACACAAGTTGTAACGGAGCGCAGCCAGCTCGGTGGGTGGATCAGATGAAGCAGGACTTAGAGTTTGGTCGTGCTCAGGCGCTTACAAGAATGGCACGCTACAGCCAGAGACCGAGCAACCAAAGAAATTGCTATTGGCTTGAATTGTTGACTTTTATGAATCTTCTTCTTCATAACACATATAATTATTTAAAAATATTTCTTTTATTCTAGAAGTTGAAGAAATAACTGATTTTGAATAAATGATAAAAACTGTAATATTCTTCATGTTAGGTAAATTCATATCAAGGTGTGTTGTGTAACCAGAAAAACTCGAAGATTTGCACAATCTAGGCTCATGTTTTTATAAATAATCTGTAAATAGCTTGCCTTATAAACCCCAAACTCACTTACATTACTTTACATGGTTCACCACTTCTACTTTCATTTAACATAAATTAAACGTTATTACAACCTTACCTTACCCGTACAACCTTACCTGGTCATTCCTTCTGATAGGTATTTGTATTACATTAAATACAAACTGTGCCACTGTCCTTAAAACATTTTCCATGTTTCATGCCGAAAAACGCAAAAACCATTCTCGACCGATACACGCACACGTTCTATTTGCTCTATTCTTAAACAGTGCCGTTCTCCTCATCAAAGAAAGGCGTGCAGGAGAAATTATTTTTGTCCTACTCTCTAGCTCGCTAGTTTCAGAAGAACGAGGTCCAGTTAAAGGATAATTTATGTATCACTGGCAAACGCTCCATGTATCCATCGCTAATGCAGTGCCAATGTAGTCAAGGAAAGCACGCTCAATTCTTCACCGCTAGCCTCACAGAGCACATTCTTTCCCGGGCAGCGCCGGGCGGAAATGAAAAAACCACCACTTCAACCCAGAAAATGAGTCATGCAGAAAATCGATACCGGTAAATAGTTTATGCTGAGTTTAAACCGAACTGAGGTCAAATTTGATCACTGCACAGTTGGCTTCGAGAAATGTGGCGAAGAGCCGGGCTTGCACCACGGTGCTAGCTAGGATCTGTGCAAATTCATACAGCAAATGGGACGACGCGTTGAGCGGGTGTAAAGTTACACCTTAATACCATTAAGTGAGTAGCAAAGTAAGAGCACAAGTAAACATAATCCTTTTGCGAGTGCACACGGCCCTGGGCTTTCACCTCTGCGGCGAAACGGGACGCAGATGGCACTTAAGTGTTTAATAAACACCTTTTCCTGCCGGTAAAGCACACGGGCAAGGGAATAAGCATTGGCACCAGCACTTGTAGAGTATCCGACGTTCTTTGTGGTGTTTTGGATGTTGTCTATGCTTAAAGAAACTTGCAGATCTCCCCCACATCGTATCGTGAGCAAAGACTGTGGGCTCCTTCGCTCACACCGAAGACCAGAGCTCATAAAAGATGCAGAATTTAATCTTCACATCAACCTTTTGGAGGCAAAAAAGACAAAAAGAGGTGAGCCATGGAGGTGTACATTGCCAATTATGCATGTAGGAATGGTGTAGGAATTCCAAACAAAACACAAACATTACGTGAAACCCCTCATTCGATCGATTAATTAACGCATACGGCAACGGAAGACGCTTATCCCGTTGGACAAACAATGCAAGATGCGCCATTTGTATGTGGAAGCTTTTGGAGAGTAAGTAAATCCGGTTGGGATCGTTGTAAAAGAAGCAGACTAAAAATTGTGCAATTTGGAAAACCTCCAACTTGGTTTGTGGAAGGTTTGTTTCGTGCTCTTTTCTTTCAATCAACGGAATGCAATTAAAGCTTTCTCTCCTTTTCGACCTTATGCCAACATAGGCGATACTGTCAGCACCGACTGTGTTTTTGTCTTGGTAGTATAATAAAATGCCAGAAAAAATAGCTACTGTCTGCTAGTATGACATTAAACAATTCCAGCCCTGTCAGTGACACATTCATCCTAAACATAGCCGCTTAAATGCCAGCAATTCCTTTCAGCTTTTGGTTTCCGAAGAAAATTATCCTTTCGAGAAACTTTGCATAATTGCACCGGACAGACTTTTTTCCTTTCTTTGCTAATTGGCCAAACAGTAAAAAAAACAAAGCTACACTACAAACACACTATCTAAATGCATGCTCCATCGCTCGAAAGTGGTACGGTTAAGTGAATAAATTATGAATTGCTAGCACGCCTAGCACTGGTCCGACGGTGCTTGCTAATTCATCCGTCCATGACGCTGAATCTGACGGTCACATCAAAATTTTGGCACACGTACAGCAAAACGGCTCCGGGAACCGATAGAGCACAGCGTTCCAGCTGTGGCCGTCGTTCGTTCCTTCCATCCAACAGAGATTGATGCAATTTCTAGTAACCTACATCGGGCGGACGAACGAGCAGGATGAGTTATTGTCCTTTCCTAGTCCCCGCATCATCCCGCCGCACAGTTGTCGAGGTCAATGTGACGTCCCCGGGTCGGTGTGATGGTGCCCAAGCGAGGAGAAGCAATAAAAGTCACTTAAATTAAAATCAAGCTGCACGGGGAGCTGTCAACGGCGATTTCGGTAACAACGACTCCGCTGAGCCGCTGAGCGTTGACATTTTCCGGTGACACATTCTGCATGTTTCGTTCGGTCGGGTGTTTATTGGAATATCTTTGGCACTTTCTCTCACTCGCTATCTTCCATCCCGCGAGGAACGATCAAGAGGGTATCGGATGTTCCAAACAGTACCAAAAAAGTTTCCTTTTTCGTGCCTGTGAGTGAATAATTAATCAAACATTTCCTAACGCTTCCCAAGAACTGTACCAACCGAGCCGAACCGATTCAGCCAAGCAGTGGGCCAACCCACTATTCCAGGCAGGCCGCTTTCCACATACCGTGTTGTGTGGAGGGCAGATTTACATAAAACAAAATAATCCCATCGCAAAGCTCAGTAGGGCAACGAAACCAACAAAAAAAACAGAAGGACGCCAAATCTAAGCGCAAAAGCGTAGCATAAAAAAAGGGCCAGTGAGGAATTTTGTCGCGTTGCGACGATTTTTCTCACTTTTCACTTATGGGTCGACATTTCTTTTCTTCCTACTGGGAGTTCACATGCTAGTGCGCTCGAGATTTGATTTGCATTCGCCGAGGGAAAGGTCAAAAATCGATCATCGTTGCAAAAAGGACAAGAGGCAGTAGCGACTTGAAAACAAAAAAGCAAGGAACACGAGAACGTGATTTTGAAGATTTTGGACGATATTTATCCTGCGGCTAGAGTGAAAACTTTACACAAATCTTGCCCAACGCACAGCCAGTGGGAGATGAGTGGCGTTTTAATATTCTACCCAATAGTGTGAGAAACAAAACGAGATGGGTTAAACAAAAATCGATCGACCAACTGTATACGCCATACATACAAACGGAAATGGCCCATACACCATATAACCCAATTTATATAACCCATAAGAAAAATAACGCATTTTGTCTTCAAAATGCGTTCCAAAGCTTATGGAAACACTGCAACATGTTTTTGTTACACGAGTTTACTAATGACACTCTATAAAATGATACTGGTAAAGGGATGCATTAGCACTCAACATATCTTACACTCGGGCCGACCGTTAGCTTCCCTTTCGGGCCAATAAGATGCCCGCCCAGTATACTGTTACCAAATTTGTGCTAATTAGACCGGGCTTCCCCCGAAAACGACAGTAACAGCGACTTACTGTCAAACCCTAACGTTGAGCGCGCGGATTTCGGTTTCCCTCGTTACGCTAACGCGTCCCGCGTCAGCCGTACCGGTGTGAAGGATACCGTCCATCAAAGTTACGAAACCGCTTAGTACCATTCTCTCCTCCCCCCTCATTCGCGCACCCGAAGGACGATTTTGGTGCTGAAATTTCACCAGAATTTACCATTAACATAGCATCCCTCCTACCCATTCAATCGGTTCTCCGCGGGGTAGACACTCTCGTGGAAAACTTCTTCCAACCTGCATTTGCGTGTGTATGTTTTTTTTTTTCTCTCTCCTTCGGAATCTGCCAAAAACGTTCACTGAACTTTAAGCACCACGCCATGATAGGAGGATTCATTGAATAAAGCGGGCTTCGGCATCGAGGTTAGAGGCCAACCGGAATGTCGATTAGCTCGATGAGTGATTTTCATATTATTTTAATGAGGTCCAAAGCATGGCAACGTACGGAGGAAAGACAAATCGATCGCAAGCGATTCGTCGGAAAGTATGTTCAAGGGATACTCCAAGAAAATTATGCATGTTTGCGGGAAAATATCTATTAAAAATCAATCAAAACAATGACAAGAGCTACATAAAAGGAATTCAGGTATGTGCAGCAGAATTTTACACGTGTTTCAATTAATGTTGAAACATAGGTAAGTAAGGAATCGAAATGACACCACATTTAATATAAGTCATGAATGTTCGAAACACATAAAAGAAATTGATTGTTTCATCTCGTTCATGCGAGATCTTACCCAATAGTTTATTGTATAAGAATTGTTTATTTTAAAATTAACAACACTTCTTCTCAATTGACAAAAACCGTAACCGGTGCTAAAACCTGTATGAGATGCTTTTAATTTGAAACTGCAAAAAAATCTGTGTCTATAACTCAAATTATACATTATACAATTTATATTAATTGAGCAAAAAAAACATGCCTATAAAGATTGACTACACCCGGTGAATCACTATTTACCCAAATTATGTATCCATATTAATTTCACAGGGTGCACGAAGGGGTTTAAAATATTTGAAACACAGAACATGATGAATTAGTGAGTCTTTTAGTGAGTTTTCCTGTTATGAGCGTTATTATCCTAAATTATTATTTTTGTCTATTTTCTTCACACATGTTATTATTGATTGCAAGCATCATTTAAGACTCTTTGGTTGTTTTAAAAAAATACATAAAACAAATATTTGCGCATATAATCTTGTTCGGTGAAATATAGCGAAATCAAACAACTATTTCTATTTCATATTGAAATAAAAAATCCTGCAAAATACTGAAATATCTAGTTATCGCCAATACTAGATCATAAAAACTCACCAATATATCCTCCATGTTGTATAAACGAGCTCGAGATCCTTGCTGGCTAGGTTTGCTTCACCAAACAAAATAAAACAATTATGCTCCACTAACTAGCATTACACTCTACACTCTGTGTAAGCGTAAACTTATAGGTTACAATATTACTATCGCGCACACACACAATGTAGTAAATAAATTCAACAATTATGTTCGCACGACACAGATGATCGATTCGCACAGCAGCAAAGACCGGAAAAGTACTCGAAGCGATAACCTTGTGGGTGATTAATCAAAGTGACTATGAACGCCCTGTGGCAGGATCCTGAAGGACCCTGAAGGGAATCGATTGGTATGAAGCCACAGTATAGAAACTAAAAAAACACACAAACTAACACCCACACACACACACGTACAGCAAAAACCCCACAGGCACTATACACACGTTCCACTCCTAGCTTTACTGGATTCACTGTTTAACGAACGAAACGGTGTAAAATACGACCGGTACCTGTTCGCCGAACATTTACAGCTCACAAGTTTCGATGGCCGCTAGGAGCTACAGCTACACCACGTACCGGGCGCGAATACCTTTGTACCGCCGTGGAAACCGATCGGCTTTTAATTAGGGAAATTAATTTCCTCCAAGTTTCACTCGTAACGTCACTCGCCATTTGCAACCGTTGTTCGCACAACAAACCGCCAGCAATATAATGACTTGCTGCATTTGTGCCCCGAAGGAGGCAAAGCACGGATATTTTATCGTTTTTTTTTTGCTCCCACATACACTACAATCCGCAAGGCAAGTTAAAAAAAAGCAACACAAAACCATTTGAAACGCCGTCAAACGCTCTGGCGGCTTGTTTACCAACCAATCTACGCCGATGGATGTGGTCGACTAAACGTAAACGGAAAATTTGATGGCCAGCAGCGACAGCACCAGCCTACTACGAATAAGCGCTCTTACTACTGAAGCTACGGCGGCTAAACAAATCCTGTTTCGGCGAATTTTAAGGACTTTCTCTCACTCTCACCGTCTCTGTGCGATGAGTTTTTAGCTCTCTAATAAAAAACCATGTACAGGGTTAGTGAATAACTAGGCATATGAGGCAACATAGTGAACTGAATGATTTAAGTTATTTATAGAATTAATTTTCTTTTTAGTTTCTTTGGATAGCAACTTAATCCTGCATTATTAATAGAAACTAATAGAAACTAACTCTTCCTCATTTATACCTGAATTCCCCATATGCCTTTTTCCTGAGTCTTAAATAAAAAGTCAAGATTGGTTTGCAGGTATAGCTAAAATGCGTCAGTAGTGGGTCATGGTTCGTCAATCATGGTATGTCAAACTGATGCAGATTGTAGCTGATCTTGCAATGAAGCTAGTTACAGAGCTGTTGAAGAAGATTCTCAATTTAAAATGAAACTGAATTTGAATATTATTGACGATATTTTGAGGATGTCCGGAATATGAATCAAAATATTGTTGCAGTTTCATGATATTTTGAAATGTTTCCAGTAAAATTATTAAAATTATTATCATCATTTTGTATTATCTTTATTTTGAACTGTAGAAGGTTTGCTTAGGTAAAGTGAGTTATGTGAGGGTTTGGCTGATTAAAATGGAATTAGTAAGAAAATATTAAATTCCAAAAATGCCTAAGTGTCCGTTATTCGAAGCAATACGGTATACGAACAATTTTGTATTTATTAATGTCGAGAAGATATTTGTATTTCACTATGATTATCGTCATTGAAAAAATGATCGATTGGTTTAGTGTTTTCTTTTATATTTCCCAAATACATTGGCTGGTATCATAGAATCCGTTCGTTCGCGTACGTCCCGACACTCATTTTTATTAATTTTTCTGATGTACTAGATGGTTTCTATTGTTATGTACCCAGGCGTTGGACCGGGCACATGCAATGTGTTGCCATCCCTAGAATTCCGAGTGAGCGTCGTACGTTGCTGCCACGAACAGATTCAATGATACCAGCCATTTTTTCTAGAACGATATATTTTGGTTTATGTCTAAGAAGGTTTTCTTATAAATGTAATTTGCAAGTTTCATCATAAATGTAATTTCTTTGAGGGTAATATTCTTCAGCACGAATAAGGTTTTAAAGATATCGATTAATTTATTGCCATCAATTCTACTACCCACTTGCATATCAATTTCAACGAGCTGGAATCCTCTTTCACGAATCAGCTTGTTATTTTGGACCATCCTTGCTTATCATGACAAGGTGGTCTAAAGGAAGATTAGCAACTTCAGGCCCTTCAAATATTTTCCCCAAAGGAAAATCAGCTGTGCCAAGAAAACCGCAATACAGATGGAAGAACATGTGCATCATCAGATTTTGAATGCTCTGTATTTAATCGTTTTTTGCTTTTTGCATTTAATCGTATTGCATTCAAACAAACAAACCAGTTTTCTCATTTCTCTCATTAATACTTTGACTGCAATCTTGTATCACTTTGAGAAACAAATCTGGAGATGAATTAAACTCATCGTCCTGATTGTGATTATTTTAGCCAAACATGTTAATGTAACAATTGTTAGAACGAAAAGTTTTTTCGATTTCGATTCTAGAATATTTGACAAAAAAGACGATTTTATAGACTAATTTTTCATTTTCGCAAAATTCGCGCTAGCTGCAACAGCTCTGTAGTTTAGCTAATGAAAGCTCACCAGCTGAACATAAGTTGTGTTTGCCCTTGATAGTATATGATACTATCTTGATATAAATATAAATTTAAAAACTTGAACTTGAGAAATTAAACAAAAACGTTTTATATGGTAAAAAAAATCGTCCGATTAGTTCAGATTTTGATGATCATACGGTTTTTGTTTGTTTTACTTAGCACGATCCTCTTCATGATTTTTTTTAGATCGATGAAGCTTGTTAATACCTTGTTAATTATTTACTTTAAGTAATATAAGTATTGAATGAACAAAACAATAGAATCCTTCACATAAAATTGCTCGCACTTCACAGGTTTTTGGATTATGAATAATTCCTAACGGAATAACCCTGCATTCTCAGTTTATTCTCCGCTGCATTGCTCCGAGAAATTTGTTCTCTTTCTCTGCCTTTTGCTTTACTCAAAATATGTTGAAAAATTCGCTCAAAAGACAGAACCGTAAGTCCTTAAACTGTTGTTTTATCACATCAACCGTTTGTTTGCGGCACATTGTTTCGAGAGTGACAAGAATTAGGCAATAAAGATCAAATACACTAGGAGAGGAATTTGGCTGTACGTTTCCGCGCGGGAAAATGTAACTGCTGAAACATGGGTTTGATCATACCGTCATACACTCCTGCTGCAAATAAAAATTTTAATTCTATTTCTCATTTGAAAACAACATTTTTTAAATCAATTTTAGTGTTCACTATAAACCCAGGACCCGATATCCTTTTTATGTTTGAATGCACCATCCGCACCCGCGTATATGAAAATAAAGTTTAAACACATTTGTAAACAACATATGCGACCACAGCGTGTGCAAATAAACTCCTTCTTCCTAAGCATACATCCACCGCAACAACATTAAAGGACATCGGCATGGAAGAACGATCCGCCGAGTGGGGAGTAATGGATTAGAATGGTACTAATACGGCTATAGCGCCAAGGACACTAGCCGTTGTGGTACAAGGGCAAACAAAGCAGGATTCGTGGTTTGAGGGTTGTATGTGTGCGTGAGTTTTGCTTTGTTTGTACATGTTAGTTCGTTGTTGCTACAATTATGATGTATCAGCACAGGCTAGATGTTAGATGCTTGATTGTTTTGGTCTTATTCTTGCTTGTGTTGCAATAGATGCGTTCGTATGTAGTTGTAAATTTGCAGTATTGAGAGGATGATATGTTGTAATAATTTTGAATTTTATTATTCCTAAAATAATTTTATTTTCACGATAATATTGTATTTCTTCATTTTTTATGAAGAAGACGTAAAAAACACAAAACGAACGAGAATCAAGTGCATAATTAAGATGAGATTTCTTTTTTGCAAGTTTATGTATTCTGAAATTCTATAGCAAATCCATTTTTCTAGGACCAAAATTACTAATTTACTTTCGGATTTGCCATCATCACTTTATTGAACAGCAAATTGGTAAAAGATTCGAATGCAAAACTGAAACATTTTCGCAAGTTCATAGACAGGGTAAAAGAAAGTTTTCTGAAAAGAATACAATGTTTTATTCTAGCCTTACTTCAAATAGAAACAATCATATTACATCATGTGCAAAGTGACCGTATAAGAAAACCGTCCAGTGTAACTTCATCCAACTCGAAATTGTTGCCTGCAGAGTACATAACGTTCTATTGCTTACCAATACAAAAATCGAATGCATCATTTTTGTTTAGCACAGTACAGTGGAGCTAGTTCGAGGAATTGCTCAAATCCGTACAACTGCAAACTGAACTACAATTAACGGTGGTGGTACAATAAAAGGTTATGCGATCAGTGACGCAACGCAAAGACGACATTTTGCGAATGGGGTGATGAACACCATCTTGATTGGCTGTTAATTCCCGATAACTTCCTGATGACGCAGAATTTTACAATCGTAACGTGATACTGCTAGTTACGTCCGGTTTGTTTTGAACAGTGCAGTGAAACAGTGAAAAAGTAAGTGCAAGAAAATTTACTTCATTCGAGCGCATTACAATACGGTGTGAACGTTAAAGGCAAGCGATAGGAATAAGAATACTGAGATGAGCTGGATCGAAGCAGGTGAGCATATATTTGGCATCAAAACATGTACTTTCTTATACCATAACTCGGTTT
Source organism: Anopheles merus (assembly GCF_017562075.2). Lineage (NCBI taxonomy): Eukaryota > Metazoa > Arthropoda > Insecta > Diptera > Culicidae > Anopheles > Anopheles merus. The sequence continues at coordinate 15,429,966 of NC_054083.1, forward strand.
AAAAAAAATCTTATTTATGATTCCAATAACAGCTTACAGGGGTTTCAAATGTACAGGGGAAAATCAGTTTCGAATGTAAACATTGTAAGCATGCAAAATGTTGTTCCACATCAATCTGACATTTTGATTCCATCATCATAATTTTTAATTTCTACAGCATGATTTTCAACACGACTCAAGCTGGATTGAGTTTGACAGTTATTTGTTATGTGTTGAAAATCATGTGTTGAAATTGAAATTTCATTTTGAAACAAATAAACCGTTTCACAGCTGCTGCAAAACATCTTGGATGCAGTGAATAACAATGTTTACATTCGAAACTGTCTTTGAAACCCCTGTAACAGACGTCTTTTTCTCCCCCAAATTCTTCAGCTACGATTTTGAAATTAAATTTTATGGGGTTTGCTCATAGTTTTTTTTTGTTTTTTTTTGTTAATAGTTTTTTTATGCACATAGACGTTATGTTTTTTAATTTTTCAAAAAATTTATTGTTTGCTTTTCAAAATTTTTCCACAATTTATTAAGCTTTTCTTAAGCTGTTGTTAAGATAATAGCTATTCCGATACTGTTAAGTATTTTATTTTTGTTACTTGGATGAGACGATTCCACAAAAATTGGGAAGTAAACAATGAATCTTAGGATGCTTTCAAATATATTCAGAAAAGTCATAAAAACATATCGAAAACCGTACATGGGATCATGTATGCAAAACAAATGGGACAAATTTTATGTCAATTGTTCTTAGTTGAAAATCATGTGGTGAAACTGAAATTTCATTTCGATACAAATACACTTTTTGATAGCTGTTGAAAAACATATTGGATGCCGTGAATAACAATGTTTACATTCGAAACTGACCTGGAAAACCCTGTAATGCAAATGTTGGCTCTTAAGATTCATAAATCCTTAGAGATTATTATTATTATTTTTTCAGATTTATAAATCTTTCGAGTTTCATATGAATTTGAAAAGATTAGTAATTTTTAAAGATTTCATGAAAAATGCATGAAACACAACACTAGTTAAGACATAACGCTCACTATGACAGTTTTGACTGGCATCATGCGACTAACTTTTAAATTAGCTTACTGTGCCTGCGTATTTTTGTTCGGTCTTCTATGTATTATTTATTGCTAGTCTTAAGAGTTAGGGTAATTTTTTAGTGATAAGGCCACTTCTCCAGGCCAATTACTTTTTTGATAAACAATACAATACAATAACACATGAACTGCAATCCATATCGAGGTGTACTGTGATAGTGACAGTCGAAGAATTTCACCGAACCTTCAAACGCTTCAGTCTCAGCTCGCTTACAGTGATTCGCCGATCCTATTCGACGAAATAATTAATAATTTGTCTTCACGCAGCGAAGAGATCGATTAGATAGTGACAAAATTAAATGAGAAAATGACGATTCAACGCTGTTGATAAAATATAATTATCATTGAAGCGCTTTAAGCTGTTTTTTTTACTACTAAGACATAGTTTAGTTGTCATAAAAAGTGACAGTTAAATATGTACACTATATTCCGAGTAAATTTCCAATGTGAGAAGCAATATTCAACATTGTGAGAAATACAAATATTTGATAATAGTTGAAAACTTTATCGCGAGCGGGGCATAATGCTGTTCGCATTGAAAAATTACTCAGTTAACAGGACTTTGAAGAATAACTTGAAAAACAGTATGAAGACGATTTTTTTAAATAAAATCGATTAATATGTGATTTGACCGATAGGTTAAAAAAAATAAAATCAGAAACGCATTGAACGGAAAGTATTTAAAGTGCTTGCGTGCGCGACAGGATGATTTTTTTAATGATCACTAGAAAAATATATTCACTTACTTGGTATTATAAATTTTAAAACAATAATTGAAAAGTGAAGAAAAAATGCCGATTTTTACTGCATAATTCAATTATTTATTTATTTATTCTTATTCGTTCATAACGAAGGAACACTGGAGGTTCTACAACTGCACGTTTTACCACCTTGTCTCGTCCATGTTGACATCATTTTGCGCTGGTATGAAAACAACGGCACTTCCTCCTTTTTAGGTTCGCCAGCCGCCTGCAGGGTCCTGCGTACAAATCGTTCTGGTACTTTTAAAAACATGTCATGAATTGTGACGTTACTGACAGCCATTGTTATTCAATCCGTTTACTAATGTATTCCGTTCTGAAGATAAAATTGCCTAAGTTGCCATGACTAAATATTTGGGCGATGTATATTTTTTGTTGTTAAAGATTCTAACATCCAGATCGTTTTGCGCAGAACACGTGTTGTACAGAATCATTTGTTAATAGATAGTTCCAGCATAGCACGCCTCACCTTCTTATGAATTTCATTGTACTGCACCACGCAATTCTAAGAGTTATTAGGAACAGATAACTCAAAATGGTGGACCTACGCTTTTTGGACTATTCGGTTCCTCCCAGCTGAACACACACACGAAGACCATACATACAAAGATAATTTAACAAGAGGATAGATGTAGATCATCAGCTGAAAGCTAGTTTCTTTCGTTTGAAAGTGGAGTTAAAAGAGTATGTACAACGGAGTTGAAATTTTACAACTAATCGAACAAGTCAGTCGGTCTCTAGCAAAACTAAAAAGAAGGTTTGTTTGTTGGCCATGTTTATGAGCATATTATATGATGCAGCGAAAGACCGTGTTCTAGACATTATTTCAAACGCGGCTAACTTAAGATAACTCTTAACTCTAAGCATTGGACACACTGCATTCGCTCCAGGTGCGCGGGTCACTGAACATTCCTACACGTTTGTGTTTGTCGATAGCACGTACGGCGAAGTAATAACGCTGCCCTTCCTGGAACTGGGTGAGCGTCACCGCCATTGGCAAGAGCAGTGCCTTAACGTCACCGACATGCCTCCATTCTTCCACCGCGTTCGGTACCGCTAACTCCTGATATGCATAGATCTGATAGTTTTCGATTTCGGAATGCCTGTGGTCGAGGGTAGGCATTAACCAGGATATAACGATGCCAGTTTGTACATTATTCACGCATATAGTTGGCTGTGGTGGGGGCAATTTCCACGACGGATCGTTTTCCGGTTGCGGTCCAGGTGGTGGGAGCGGCACAATTAGAGCTTGTATGGACGGTTTCACTACGATGCGCTTTTTCATCAACGCTTGATCTGCAGGATCCGAAAAGGAAGAATCAAGATTTTGTTTTCTTTTTTTAATAATAATGTCAAATTGAAACAAACTAAAACTATTTGCTATATTTAGTGGTTTGGTGCATGAAAAATAAATTGAATAATAACTTTTAGTGTTTCCGTGCTAGTCCCCATGGTTGATGACGGACTATAAACGATTGACCGTGACCGAGAAACCCTGAAACCCCTTCCTGGAAATCGATACCTGTCTAGGATCGGTACTTGATTACAACTAAGATATTGCTATAAGTAATCCACCATAAGTTCATTGGTGGTATAGAAATTAGTAGCGGAACAAATGATTACATAAACAATGCTCCATTTAAGTGTCAACATTTTCCAACGACTGTCTATCGGTTCGTACTTTATCCGACGTCGTGTACTCCTTTATAAATCTTGATTAAGAAAAACGCAGCTAATGATATCCCAAATGAAAAGAACAGCATGTATAATACAACTGCAGCAGATTATAGAATATAAATGCATACATCGATACATTTTGACAATGAAACGAGATTTATTTTCACGCAATACGAGAAAATTTGTACCTAATTGTAATTATTTAGTTAATTTATGTATTGTTGTGACCTGTGCTGCAAAATGTCATGATGTTCACCAACCAAAACAATAAACTTATCCGTGATAGCTTGATGTTCATTGCTGATACTCATTGCAAGTTCGTCATGACATGCCAAACACGACATGCCTTGTGTCAAACGCGATACGATACTATGACTGACAAGCTGAGCTTAATGCAGTCACAAGCATAATCATAACCTTTTTTCTAGCTGTGAACAGTGCTGCCAAATGCCACTGTTTCAGTCACCAACACCCATGACTGAAATGAAGCTCAAATCAGCTCACGTACACAAGTGAGATGATCAGAGACGAGATCCAGACAGTGAATCAATCACATGCTTGGTGACATTTCGTTTAGCACCAACTCTCGGTCACTCACTTGGTCGCGACATTTTCTGTTAGTAATCATCACGACATTCTTGGAATAAACATGGCGTGTGGTATTTAACAACCAAATAGGCATTCTGTCTCACTCTGTCTGCTTGATTATCTGTCGAGTCAAGCAGAGCGAGAAAATACGTTGATTTTGTTTTTTGGAACCACTGACAAGTACGGCAAATCTTCCATGACTATCGTGATGATCACGACCAAGTGACTGATCAAGAGTTGATTGCACAAAATGTCACCAACCATGTGATGGTCGCACCGACTGTCTGAGTCTCACCTCTGATCATCACAGTAGAGCTCATGATGTTGACAATATTTTGTTTCAGTCATTTTGTCAGTGATTTATCATGACTATGTCAGTGACATTTTGCAGAACTGATCACAGTAAAAAAAGTCACGACATAGTGACTGACCAAGCGATTTTCCCAAAAATGTCTCGAAGCATGTATTGATCACACCAATCATTTAGAGCAGTGCTTTTCAACCTATTTAAGATCGCGGACCACTTGGTTCTGAAAATAAATTTGCCGCCACCCACATCCATTGGGAGCATACATTTTTTAAACTTAGTTCAAAGTTTGTGATCAAAAATATGTTTAAATTTTATTTTAGCCCACGTGCCTGTTGAAAATTTAATTTAGACTATGGGGAAAATATGCATTATACGTAGAATATTATAAAAATGAACGGTAATGTAAGATATACTTTTTTAAACTTTTTTTGCGGACCACGTCTGTTAACGCAACGCACCACAGGTTAGAGACTACTGATTTACAGTATCACCTCTGGTCATATCAATTGAGTACGTGACGCTGATATGGATTTTGTTTCAGTCGGATTTTTTTATGACATTGACAAATACATTTTGCAGCATTGGTTGTGACCATGTAAAGAAAACTAATTTTCATTGGCTGACAAATTCCGGACGTGGCGAGTGTTGCGAACAGTGACAATCTTCGACCACAACATGTAAACATTCACACTGCTTGAAGCATCGCATTCGATTTTCACTCGTTCATTCTACAGTACCGTCAAAAAATGTCGTCACTGGCCGCGTTTTTGCATGAAAATGCGTAATTCACTGGTACCATCGTACCCGTTTGATACTAACATATTGCTATCCATCGTCGCGGTCATGGTTGTCTTATGTGCTGCTCTTGCAAATTCATCTAAGGCTGTTGAGCTAGCAGCAGATTTTACCTAGATATTCGGCCTAGATTTTGATCGTATTAAAATCCTATAATGTATCACATTTAGAACAGCTATTAAAACATATTTCGATTTATCTAGCTAGTTAGGTTGTAGTTGCAGAGTTTGCCAACCAAGCCTAATAATGAATTAGGTTCAAACAAAAACATATTTTGTTAGTGTCCGTCAACGCTTAAAGTACTGTAGGCACGATTGCACGATCCCGTGGTACAATTGTTAGCTCATACGATTCATGGACCATGTTCCCGAAGCAAGGACTGTCTCGAATGCCTGTATAGGTCCTCATGTCCGCGAAGAACGTTACACCAAACATTACAAACATGACTGACTATCCTTTAATTAGTTCACCAACAAGTAACCTATAGCCAAGCTCATTAGTCGGTTAGGCGGGCTAACACCGACCCCTAAGGTTGTTGCGCCAAATAAGAAAAACAATTAAAACTTGTAAAATATCGTTCCGCGTTAAACTAAAGGTGGGATGAAATCAGGAAAATGGAAATAGAAAGATTTGAATTATTGATTCATACCTGTGGATGAAACCGGAGGCCGTGGCACACTGCTAGTATAGATGGGTTGGCGGATTGGTTGCAACGGTGGTGCATTTACGCGTTTAACGTTTATCGCAGGTCGTACAACGACACCATTATGCTGATATACTGGACTGACGACTGGCGAGTTTGACGCCACGGTAGCAATAGCTCCACTGCCGTCGGGCTTGGCAAGCCTTGCCTGTATGCGCATCAGCTGGTTGGTAGCAACCTGTGAGGTTGGAATTGCTGTAGGCGCTTGTGCTAATGCAAACGTTTGCGCACCATTCAGAGAAGGTCTCGGCCGCTTGGCAGCATTCGACGAGGTCGTATCGCCTTCCCCACCCTGCGTTTCATCTTCCTCCGTCAAATCGATCAAAGAGTCGTCCACAGAGGAGGAAACAACCGTGGACGATGGTTGAGGGTTCGGTCTTTTCTGGGTCGACAGCGACGTGGTGGAGCTTACAGTGGTGGAAGAAGTTCGCAACGCACTGACCGAAGCCAGTTGGAAGCTGCTCGTTGCGAGAGGGGGCGGGTTGCTATTCAACACACGAGCTTGGACATTTACCGGGCGTGGTCGGATAGAGTTATCCACACCAGGTCGGGCGAGGGAATTTTCACCCGGTTGCACATCTTGTCGGCTGTAGAAGGTAAAAAAAAAAAACAAATTAATAAAATAATTTTAATTAAATGCGCATATTTCGTTTGCGCTTTCTGTTGCACTTACGCATTGGTTTGCGCTTTCCGTTGCACTTGCTGGCTCTGCTCGTGTATTTGTTGCAGCAGAAGCTCCTGTTGCTGCCGTGCTTGCTTCTCTTGCTGCGCCTGCTGGTACGCTGACAATGGAGGCCGCATGGGAGTAATTTTCTGCAGTTGCTTTTTGCGCACAGGACTATCAATTCCAGGCGAAACGCTATTAGTTCCGGAGTCACTGCTTGTCGCGGCACTGGCAAGGGGTGGTGGAGTATTGTTGGGCGCTGGTACTGCGTTTGAACCATCGCCGGCATTGATTGACAGTCTGTTCGGTGTGAAAGGTGGCGTGAACGTGGCAACCGTTGTCACCGTATTGCTAAGCTTCGCAACATAAGGTTTGAATGATCGTGCCACCCCGTTTGCCGTAGTGGAATTGTTCGGGCTCGTGCGAGTTGTTATCATCTGCGGTGCATTATTCGGTACATGATGCCGCTGCACTGTGACACGCTGCACCCCACCGATCACTGCCTGCTGGCCGGGCCTTTTCGCTATCTCACTGGAAACCTCGCGCATACCGCCGCCATGCTCACTAACACCGTTCACCGCTGCTGTCGCCATGGCAGCTGATTCACCCTTCCGTTTTCCGGAACTACTGCTGGACGGCTTGTGACCCGTCCCGGGCTCCGCTGCATATCCACCCCTCGACACTTGCAGCCCAACAGCGCGAGTAATTTTCACCGGTGCGATGTAAGTGTTGGCGCGCTTTTTCATGTCCTCTACCGCTCGATCGGCGACCAGCTTTAGCGCCTCATAGTGGCTCGTCATGTCCGCCAAGCTGCGCTCAAAGCCTTGCAGCTTTACAGCCTGTTTCTTGATAATCGCTCGCAGTGCGGCATTATCCGATTTGTACACCAGCGCTTCGCTGATCTTCTGCAGCACCAGTTGCTCCAAATCGGAGCGCGTCATTTCCGTGAACGGTTTGCAAAACCTTCGCACAAAATCCATCCGCATCGGTACGGCGCTCTTCAGCTCGGGAGGAATGGGTGAGAGTCGTACTTTCGATTCGACCGCAACGGACTGCTTCGCCGCAGCATCACTGCTTTGCTTCCCATCCGCTGGAGCAGAGTCCGCCATCACGTTTTTATCAGAGTGGTTCATACTTTGGACTTTCGTGTCGTCACCGGCAGTCTTTTTGTCGGCCTCGTCCTCATCGTCGTCGTCATCTATCACCAACACGTATGGGTATACTGAGGGTTCTGGGGCGGTGGTACGCTTTTTAGCATCTGCTGCGACGCACTGCTTATTTGCAGGGTTACTATGTTCTGTGGCGTTATTTTCATGCGCCGCACCGCTGCGTGTTTCCGCATTTGGTCTAAGTGAGTCTACCGCCGCCGACTTAGCTTGCGCTTCGAGCAAATCGATATTCAACCTAGCAGGTACATCCATCTGTTCTTTTGAAGGGTTATTTAAATTATCTATGTTAGCAGCATCAGTTGCAGACTGCTCTTTTCCTTCCCGAGTTTCGTGCTGTTTTCCATGGGACGAACTATCGGCCGGCTCAGTCGACGGGTACTCATCGGCCGCACTCATTGAGCGGGCCTTTTTCCTGGGCGGTTCATTTGCTTCGGACGCTTCGCTCTCATCCATCCGGTCAGCATCCGTATCGGTTACTTTCGCATGATCGCCATTATCGTTCCCAACCGGCGCCGGTTTATCCCGTGCAACATCTTTCGCAACATCGGTGCTGGTACCTTCCGGTTTTTCGCTAATGCACGGAGAGCTGCGACCTTCGTTAGCCTCGGGCTGCCGTTGACTTTTAGCTACATTTGGCATTTCTTCAAGCATACATACATCTTCATCAATGGGTACAGCGTCTGAACAGTCCACCGCTGGCACGATGGCACCTTGAGTTCCCGATTCGCAGTGTTTATCAGCGGAGCACTTTTCCGTATCTGAAGAAATCGCCGCCTGTTCGACTTTATCAGAATTCGGCTGTAAGGTCGTGGCAGTGCTTTCCGGCGGTACACTCACACCAGAGAGACCGTTATCCTTTCCTTCATTTGCTTTACCGTCCGTAAGGCAAATGGATGTATCATCCAGCGTTACAACCGTATCATCCGGTACACTCGCACCATCCTTCCGCTGATCTACAGTTTTGTCATTGAACTCAATCAAATCGCTCCGATTCGCGTCGGATGCCTGGTGCGCAGCAAATGCTTCCTCTTGCGCTCCCAGTAACGACTGGAGCAGTTCCTGTGCGGTCATTTCGGAGCTAGACTTTGCCGGCGTCGTCGGAGGTGCTGCTACTGTTGCTTTCTTCACCTTCTGGGCGGGCTTTTCACTGCTCGGTTCCTCGCTAATGCCCGATTCCTCGGCACTGGAAACACCGGTCAGATCAATGTTTTCGACCAGTGAAAGGTCTTCGTCATCTGGCGGCGAAAGGGAGGCCGGTTTCTGTCGCTCCGCCGGTTTCTGTGAGGATTGGTCGTCGGTCTCAGCCACTGTTGTTTGCTCTTTTTTCGCCTCATGGTCGTCATGTTTGTCCTTAACGTCCAAACTTACTATCGTCTTTTCGATCGGTGTAATACCGGAAATGTCCCCGGGGGCTACATCCGGCTTCGCGGGCTCCGAATTATCGCTGGCCATGCTCTTCCCCTCCTCTCCGGCCGGTGTCTTCGGTGGATCGTCCTCCTCACTGTCACTGATCAAAAGGGCAGGCAAATCGTCGTTTTCACGCCCAACAACCCCGGGTGACTTTTCAGCGACAAGCTCCTGTGCTGTTTCGGCATCCGGTGCAGACTGCTCCTTGTCGTTAGTGGATGAAACTGGCTGATCCACGTCCATCATTGCTCAAGCCCTAGCGACGGCTGCAAGAAAAGTAGAAGAACACACATCAGACACACAGTTGCTTCACCAGTACTCCTTCCCGCACAGAGAACGGCGAGAAAACCAAACTAAAACCCAGCGTTAAGATGCACCAGTTTTGTGTACATTAAGATTACAATCACGAGTAGGTACGCATTTTAGAAAGCTCACAATTAATGGGAAAATTATCAAACAAACCTCATAACAACTCTAAACTCCACTTTTCTGTCCCGCGAGACACCGAAAACCTATGCCGCGTACGCGTACGCATGTACTGTTTGTTTGTATGTGTGTGTGTGTCAAACATCACACAACGACTCTGTTGCTGCGTGAGCGTGAGCGGGAAGGTTATCGACCCGCTCTCTCTCTCTCTCTCTCTCTCTCTCTCTCTCTCTCTCTCTCTCTCTCTCTCTCTCTCTCTCTCTCTCTCTTTCTCTCTCACTATATGAGAGCGCACGGGAGAGCAAAACGCGCGGTAACGTGTATGGCGCTTTTTCTGTGTAGTTGTGAGATCCTGTACCTCTTACCCCTTCCCGGCAAAGGACAATAGGGTCGGTAAATCCAGCGTGATGATCCTATCCTGTTTCCTCATTTCCACTCGCCCTCTCTCGCTCCCTCTCTTCACCTTCTCTAAGTACATTTCGATGTAGAATGGATTCCACCGCACCTACCCATAAAAGCTACTACTAGGATTCTAAATGTAGCTCGATCAACTGCTCAATGAGAATGATCGGTAGATACCACGCCTTTCTTTCTCTAGCTCGAGGCAATGATACGTTTTCGCTAAAGTCCATACAAAGCAGAACAGAACTTGTCGGATATCTTGACATTTTAGGCACTCAGGGAATAGAACCGCACCGATTCGATCTGGTTGGCAAAGCTGTTCGTTGCTAGAATACCTTGTAATATCATTTCCATGCGACAAAACGATCTTTTACAAATGCTAGTACCGATGACGATCTCTGGAGCAAAGAGGGGCACCTGTGCCGGCATCGAAAATAGGACGAACAACAAAACATCAAGAGAAATCCATGAGAAGTTTGCAGATGTTTGCGAAAACGCACCCTACATTGCTATGGACAATTCATTGAACGCTCTACAGTGGCGAATACATTACACAAATACTATAATGTCACAGCCTACGTGCTGCGGCTAATACGCTCTGCTGCTATCATCATCTCAAAAGTATGCGAAATCTTTCTTGACCGCCAAAGTACGCTGTGAAAGAGATGATCAAGTTGTAACATTTACTTTTGATGTCATGTACAAGGCCAGAGGAAAACACTTTCGGCTGGTAGATATCATGTGTCAATTTATGTCAAGAGTAACCAATCGCCAACGCCCTTCAATGGTTAGTTAAGACCAATATAGCCCCCATAGCTGAAACTACACCCGTTCTTGATATAGACCTAACAACACTTATACAACGAATACGCCGCTTCCATTGGAATATCAACTATGAAGAGCGAGTTCCATTTTAACCTATTTTGAAGAATTGGCTTCGCTACATATATTTTGCGATCGTTTCGATATATATTCCTCTATAGCTATATTCATGTCATGCAATACTTTTCGTCGAAAAAAAGTCATTTGAGCAGTTCTGCTAAGAAACGTGAATGTGTGTGTGTAAATCTTCCATTTTGTGTCCACACAACGACGTCAACGTAATCAATCCGTACATCGCGAGAAAAGTATTGCATTCTCTAGGGATGTACAGCGAGAGCAAAACTTATGTTTCGTTATTGTTGCTCTTGTTGTTGTTGTTGCAGTTGTGTTTGTTAGATGATTATTTGTTTCTAACTTTTTCTGATTTGATTGCATAAATTAATTATTTAACATCTTTCTGTTTTGAAAAGACAAAATTTTTGCGAGATTAAACATTCGACCAACAGAGGAATTAAAGCCTCTAGGCTAAATGAACATGTGCCTCTTGCTCAGAGAGCAGTGAACGAAAGCAGAAAAACATACAACTAAAAGAAGAAGAAGAAGTTATCAAGCTGAAAGACCTGCTTGAGACCATTTCCAATAGAGTTCAAGATATCAACATGAAATTAAGATAGCAATACTACTACCATTTCGTAAGAGAAAGATACAACTATCCGTCCACCACCATGATAAACAATGATGAAATTGGTTACGGGTAGACTTTTATTTCAACCATTCGAGGTTTTGGGATTGATTGCGGGGAGAATACCCGACATAACTATCATTGCAAACAAAAGTCGTATCAGACAACCCTTGCTCATACATCGTTCACAGTGATATTGTGGCAAAAAATAGCGAAACTATAATCCTACTTCACCATGTGCATGGACTGATTGGCGAAAAGGTGCTACAGCGTGAACGAGCAGATCGCAAGCGGCTGTTACTGGCCGGGTTTGCTGTGCCTCCGTGAAGCACGCTTACCACCACCACTAGCACCGTCACACCACAAGAGAGACATGTTTGCGCGTCGGTAGCTTTGCTGTGTGTGCGATTTCGCTACACGCACACACTCATGCGCGCTGCTATTACCGACTGCTATTCTCGGTGTGTTGTGTTGTACAGGCATATTATCATACAAAAGTTATATGAGGTGAACCTTATATAAGCGTACACGGGCACTCGTATGGAGTTCCTTATGTCGTTCGGAGCAATGTAATGTTGTTATTGTCAACTAATGACGATAGATTAGTTAAAGGAGAATTGTGGTCGACTTTTATAATGTCAACACAGGACTGACCTTTATAGTTGAACATTTAGAATAATGAGAATTCAGCATTTGATTTGTATGATAAGTAATAAATGTTTTAATATATCTATTACAAAAAATTAACTATAAAACGTTACTAAAAGTGCCGAATAGGAATAAGAAATACTATTAATAACAATTGTTATTGTGTAATGTAAACATATAATGAACTTATTACCAACTACTTACTGTGTAGGAGAAATTGTTTCATGTGAAACCTTAATAAGGACCACGGGAGCACTAAGAAGCACTAAATACACGTCCTCACTGCACAAAGGCTACACAAACACTAACGAAAAGTGATAGTGAAATATTTTTCACAACTTGCTTTGCTCTCTTTCTCTCTGTCTCTCTCACAAAGGCGCCTATAAGTTTGACAGTTCTAGCAATGACGCTCTCTCTCTAGCCATCTATATTTCTCTTTCGCAGTTGCGCTCTCTCCGCGAAAAATGTGTGTGTGTGTGTTTTTTTTTTAGAATTTTGTTTCATTTAGTGATCACCTTTGTTTACTCAATTGTTTAGCTGGTAGTATACTATCCGATAAAAACCATTTCTACCGAATGATCATCATGTCCTATAACATTTCATAGCAGCCATACACTGTTTTCAGAGCTAATATGTCAACTTGCTGCTACAATATCATTGTTTTAGTAAGAAAATACACCACCTCCAGAAAATAATAATAAGAATGTAAACTATGCAGGGAATGAGAAAGGTTATGTAGCATTTTGCGCATTATATAGCAAAAGCAAAATGATAGTATTCATGAATTATAAAAATAATATAATTTATCGCAAAGTGCATGTTGTGATTATAATCAGATCATTGGCGCACTCCACACTATCTGTTTTGATGTCAATCGCAAATGTCATTTTTTGAGCTCATTTTATCTATTGCCTCTTAATTACTCTCTATGAAATTCTAGCAATCCTTTGAGTCATAGAGTAGCATAATTATGCATTCTTTTGATCCATTTCAAAGCTAATGTAATTGAATACTTTTCATAAAACAAATAAATTTGACGCTAAAAGATGTTATCTCTAGACCGATGTATCTCGTGTTTTAATCAATATTTATTTGTGTTACTTTCAAAGCACACTAATAAAACTATTTTCTATAGTTTGATGAAAAAAATATGAAATTCTGTTTTCATAAATGTCACGTTGATGGCCATTTTTAGTCCCATATGATTGGAGGGGATATTCCTAGTGTAAATATAAACAAACTTCGCCGCTTCATAATGCAGTTAGATAACTAATAATTTATTCGCGCGAAAAGCAACAACAATCGTTCAAAACATGATTTTACGGTTGCTGTCCTCGCTCAATGGTCACCTGGGTAAGCCGACTTCGATTCTAGCTACTCTAGGAACCCGTTACCCGTCCTGCGGGAGTGTGATCCGTTCGACCGTACAGCGGGGGCAGTCGACCCAAGCACCGGCAAACCGCGTGTACGATGTGAACACCAAAGTTCCCAAGGATGTGATGCTGTTTAAGTACGAAAATCCGCGATTCTTCAAAGTGTTGAACATCTTTGCCGTGTCCCAATTTCTGTTCTGGGGCTATCTGTGCCACTTTTCCTACACCACACTGAAGGATGCCCCCGTGCAGGAAGATGGCAAAGAGGAGCTGCCATGGTACAAAAGGGTAAATTTGGGAGAAAATAAATACCGCAATGGCATAGCGATTATGTGCTTCTTCATAGGTGAGTGATGCTCGAAAAACAAATTAAAAAAGGTCTATAATTCACGCCAATGTGGGGGGTTCTCTTCTAGGATACGGAGTGCTGTTCGCTTCGTGGATGTTCACGTTGCGATCCGTACGATATTTGGTGTTGCGCAAAGGTGGCGACAAGGTGAGCGTCGTTACATATGCTCCGTTCGGGACCAACCGAATCATGGACGTGCCGCTGAAGTACGTTTCCGCGCAGGAGTCCCGCGAGGCAGCACGTGTCACGGTACCGGTGAAGATCAAGAACAGGGCACTGTTTTACATGCTGGATATGCGGGGCGAGTTTACCAACACGAAGCTGTATGATTATACGGTCGGTTTGAGTCGAAAGCTGAAGTAAATCGAAGCGATAGAAACGGACACGCAATAAACGGTAGGAAGTTACATCTTAAATTCGGAGCTTTATTTTTAAACGGTAGAGTGGAATTTTGAACGATTCAGCCGATCAGTACACGGGCTCGGGCTTCTGCGTCAGCAGCAATCCAAAACGCTTCTTAATGATGATACGGTAGCGAGAGTACTTGTCCTCTGGAGAAAATCTTGCCGGATGCGCTGATTGGGTCGGCTTGCCTTCTGCGTTGTTTTTCTGCAAGAGCAGGGAAACGGTTAAAAAGACCGGTCTCAAAGAATAACGCTCTTTCCTCTTACCTTCAGGGTGTAAACCCTTTCGCCATTTTCATTTAAATCGTACATCAGATACATTTTGATTTAGTTTTTACTGTCTGATCGACGAAATGTTTCTGAAAATCGTTTCCCGAATGCACGTGCGCGTTGTTTACGATTGGATCGTTTGACGTTTACCAAATTTCGCCCCAACATATGTTTTCGCCAGCAGCATAAGGTGTGTACACAAAGATATCCACAGCGCGTAGCGGGCGAGCTCAAAGTTTGCGAACTTGAAGTTATAGGACTTTTCGGCGGCAATACAGTGAGAATTCAGTTGAACGCTTTTTTAGTTCGCATGCTTTTTAGTTGAACGCTCGATAGTTTGCTGATAGTTAAAAAGCATGCGTTTGTACTGAAAATCATATTTTTGAAAAAAATCCCAACAATCTCATGGCTTGTAGAGAAAAAAATTTAAAAAAAATGTGGGGAAAAAACGTGCCAACTAAAAAGCACATAGCACATGCCAGCCTTTGTGTACAAGCACATTGTTGGCAGGATTCAATCGAAGTTCAACCAGTGGGTTCAGGCTGTATTTGTTAATTTTACCGTTAATTTGCAGAGAGCAAACAATACTTCCAAAGTTTTAAATCAATAATAAAATAACAACAATTCATCATGTACCTTATTGTTCTTGAATTGATTCAGTTTATTTCCATATTTACGCTAGTGCAGCTTACATGCTGCCCTGCTGATAATCGCTTAAAACTTTAAGTCTAACACCGTCGGCCGTAAATCTCATGCAAAAATGGATAAAATCAAACTTGACGCAAACACAGCTTTTAAAATTAAAATAAAACCCTTTTTTTTATCTCTAAAGCCTAGTCAAACTATTCCTTTCCCTCTCAGCACATACATAATAAACGCAACGAACAAAATATACAAAACAATCGTTCCTTCGGTATGGAATAAACATAAAAGATAATCAGCAAAATAAAGTAAAATAAAAAGTTCCCGCTGCATCATTCTCTACGCATGTTCGGCTACCAATCGCTGATGCTAATTATATTGCTACTAATCATTTCAATGGCTGAAGCCATCCAGCACGTGTTATGGCTGCGCTGCATTTGCCATGTTCTTCGTTCGCCGCAGCGTTCCCTGTCCTGCAGTGTAGTCAAACCTTTCCTGGCATAATCAAATGGCCCAGCCTGTAGTGATGTTTAGTGTGTTTGTGTTCCAGTTTTACTTTCATCTTTGGTAGTAGGAATTTGACGGCCTTGCTGCTGCCTTGGTTTTGTTCCTCTTGCTTTGATCAATTCACAATTTTCTCAAAGGTAGCCACCGAGAATGTGTGTGGGTTTAAAATAACATTTCCTTACAATACAACGGCCCTTGGTGCATGCTAGTCGTAGCGTTCGTTCGTTTGTTTTCTTTTGTTTCCTTCATCTCCTCTCCGCGTACATGATTGATAGTTATATATCTAGCAGGTTTGACTTACGATACACTTGGATCACTATTACTCGATTCGTTTCATATCATGGATTACTATAGTAATTGTGGCTATTCATTATTGATTTCGCTAGTCCGAAGCCGCTTTCAAAGCATACACACACACACGCGCGCGCGCACACATTCACTCGGACACAAATGGACATTCATTAGATACACAAGCTGGGTTCATCCTTTTCCCTTATTTGTCGGTCTTCCGTCCCATATGCCTTCTTCCACACACTCACACACGCACGGTCTGGGCGTTGTGAAAACGGTTTGTTCGCGGCTTATCTTTGTTTGCCTCCACCCCGATCGTGCCATCGGATGAAAATCACATGTTGTTACGCGACGCACTAAGCGACCGTTTGGAATACGCGTGGAATTATCCGCGAAACGTTCAACTTAACTACGGCCGCTGAACTAACTACGGCCGCTGAACTAACTACGGCGGAGCGCGTGAGTGGTTCATGTGGCTAAACGCCTCCTTTTCATTGATTTATTAGCTTACGCCATTCTTCTGTACAACTAACGGGGACGACTCTACTTCCATTAAACTATTGCCTAATTGGTAGTGGATCTTCTTTCATATGCAATCGGTGTGCCATTACGCTGGAATTAGCTGTTTTAGAATTTCACCTAATGCTATGAAGAGAACACAAACTCAGACACAAGATACGAAATGAAACTTCCGCTTTCCGCAAAGAAGCTTCCGCTCCTGGTCTCACGTGTTATGAACGGCTGGCGGGGCAACAGTGACGTATGTTGCGCTATTTTTTTTGTATCGTCCTCACGTTCTGTTCCATTTTCAATTTTCCTAAGCTCAGCGCGGTCAACAAATGCGTCAATTGCACGCGCCTTTGCGTTTTCCCTTTGGCGTGATGTGATTTGATGTGTTGTGATGTGTTTCGTTTCTGTCTTTACTATCAGTGGGGAGGTTAAGTTTCCTTTTTCCCATTATTTCTTCCCTACCGCCTATATGTTATGCATTACTGTTTACAGGCTACAGCTACGTTTCAAAAAATCATTGGTGCCCCTCTTATACCTTAGAGAAATTTTGATTTCTACCGCCACCACCGCTGGTACTCTAACCAACTGACGGAATAGGAATAACAAAATGAAAAAAAAGCCAACGTATTCGTGCCTTTCCTTTTTATCGCGAATTTTCCCCTCCCAAAACGCGTTCAATATCACATTCATACCAACATGGCTTGCAGCAAAATACCAGTCTTCCGACGAGGATGAACCCACCCTCCGCACGGGTCATTACACCAGTGTGTAAGTGTGTACAGGACAGGTGTAGCAGTGGATGAGTAGTTTGTTGAAAGGGTAATCCCCGACCCCGGATGGAGGAAAGAAAAAATGGGGGAAGGGAAGGGGAGAATAAAGGGGAGGGGGGGGGAGAGACAAATGGATAGGCAGGTTGGCCAGCGGTTGATGGCGGTCGGTCCCTTACAGTGTGGCCAGGATGCGCGTAAACCCAAAGCAGGCGGACACGATGGTCTGCCCGACGCCCCAGATCATGGCCGCGATCGGCGACATCTGAAAGTTGGAGGCTCGGTGTACAAAGGCAATGACGGTACTGTTGACGACGCCACCGGTCGCCGGCGACAGGACGCCCATCACGAAGATGAAGATGGAAAAGAAGCGCCCGAACTTGTGCTTGCGCAGCGTCACGAACGCAATGACCGCCGCGCACGTGTGCACGAAAATGGACGAGAAGAGGGCCCACAGAAAGATGTGGTACCACATCTCGACGAACGTGCGCAGCGACGACGTACCGACACCCTTCAGACCGATCACATTCGCTATCGTGTCCAGCTCCGAGATACCACCGCCACTGCTGTCCTTGCCATAGTACATCATCGCTGGTGCGCTTTCAGAAGCGATCGTTGAAATCGGTCGCCCTCTGATTGCTTCCAACCGGGATGATGCGAGTGGCTGTCAAATCTCAAACAAGTCGCCGGTTGTCGTTTGCTTCGTCTCGAGCAGGACCAATAGTGTCTTCTGCCACCGAATTGCCCTTCGACCCTTTTGTTCGCACTCTATACGTACTGGTGCGTTTACTTTTCTAAATCCTTTTTCTGCCCTAAAATTATGATATACACATCAAGGAGTGTTTATAGAACGATAGGAATGAGATGGGTGGGACTAAGACGATACAAGATGCTACACCGTTTTCCTGTTGATAATGGCAAATCACACACGGAACACACTTGCTGCTGTTATTAGTGAATAACACACGACTAACGCCGCGATGTCGTTACTACGGGAACTGCGACTCAGCAATTCTAGTACATCGAGACAGCGGTGCACTTTACTATCTCGTTCGGGCTTTCCAATAGCCTGGTGCACCAATAGTTCTGCTGCCTACGATCGATCTTCGACGTTGACGGTACCTTTCGCACTGCTGCTGCTGATCGATAGGGACTGTGGGCTTCGTAAATGAGTCTACCCTTCTTCCGGGTGGCTTCTTCTCTGCTGTATCGCTGTGTCGACTGTCCTCCTTTCAGGACGATTAAAATTGACATAGACTTTGGCTGCGACAGCCACACGTTGGGCGACAAACACGATGACGATAGCAATCGAGGCGCAGCAACCAGCGCTCGCTCAGAAGGCTGCGGCGGTACGGTTGACGGCAAATGCACGCACGGTTTTACAGGCAGTAGTAGCCTAGCGGATTTTGTTATCGACGGACTGCTGCTGCTCTGATGGTCCAGCAGTACGGTGGCAACGCTTGCAGCTGCGGCGACAGCGGCAGAAGATGATGGTCGCAGCAGATAGTGCGGTACTATCGCACCACTGTGCACCATTGTGTGGTTCTGTAAGCAGTACGGGAAAAAAGGTAAACACAATCAGATTAATATACATTAGCTAGAGTGATATACATATCGGCGTTCGATTTATAAATCAAAATTTAGAAAAGCATACATTAGGGGATAGTAGGACTGTTCAGTTATTCTTGTGTGTTACTAGAATCGTGCATTTTGTCATCAAAATCTAATTGAATTGATAAGCATTTTTTGTATTTTATTCTTCATATCATGCTTAGGCAGTTTCAAGCGTGACTGCCTAAACCAACAAGATAAATCCCTAAAATATATAAATGAAATATATATATAAATATATAGATAAATATATACAGTGGTAGCAAATCCAATAAGCACACCATAATATTTTTGTCATTTTTGGTCCATTTTTTTTATTCCAAATAATAAATAACTAACGGAGTAATCAATTTAAAAAAATTGCTGACATATTTTAATGGCTTTTTAACAGAACATTCAATTTTACCATTTTATTAACATTACCTATTAGTGTAGGCTTAAATAAACTAACAGAACACCAAAACATATGCCAGAATGTTGGTTCCTACGGAATGTTTACATAATAGGATTTTTCCTATAGCATTATTTATTTAAAATGATGGAATAAAAATAAAATTCAAAAATTATGTGCAGCTTGAATTGAGTAGGGGAAAGCGGGACAAAATGGGCATCTTCTATTTAAGCATTATTTCACTACAAAGATGCATTCCAATGCTCAAAATGTATTCATTGGAGTGTTCTATAAACAGCATGTAAGTTTTATAACCCTTTAATAACAATTCTAGTGGTACAATTGTCAACTCGTACGACGTAACAACATGCCCGTCATGGGTTCAAACTCCAAATAGACCGTGCCGCCATACGACTAACTATCCTGCTCTAGGGGGTAATCCAAAAGTCACTGAAAGCCATCCCCACAAGTGGTACAGGTAGGCATTGACCGACAACAGTTGTTGGGCCCAAAAGAAGTAGAAGAAGAAGAATAATAAATAACCAAGTAAAATGCAAAATAAGATTTAGTAGCATATTGACGTGACTGCCTTTGTACCTCCATGTGTTTTTTGCAAATATTTTAATTCTTTGAAATATTTTATGCTCATTTTGAATTTCCTTAATGTTCTTAATGCATATTGTATTAAATTTATGCAAAAGATACCTGTTTTATAACAAAAAACTATAATGCAAAACTCTGTGGCGATATTTTTCAACCCTCGGATCGGTAGTATTACATATTTTTCCATAGGAATCCGCTATACGCGAAAACTCGAGATACGCTATTGCGCTCGGTACCGTACGATAGCGTATATCGGATAATGACTGTAATGGTAACCGGCACAGATTCAAAAGATTCGATTAAAAACGTTTAAAAACTGTTTGATTTTGATAACATTAAGAATTTTAAGGGCTTTTCTGAACAGCAAGACAAAAGATAGGACGAGAATAAATTTCTCGGCAATTTTTAACAATAGATTAATGATAAAGGCATGTAATAATGTAAGAATAATTTGTGTGTTGTGGCATATTCAAAGGAATATTCAGTAATCTGCTTAACATGCCCATTTTGCCCCACTTTCCCCTATAAATTAACCAGAATTTTTGTTATGTATTCCTGTAGCCAAGCCAAATTAACTAGTGGCAATTGCGTTGCGTTGGACCAACAAACAAATATAATTACTAAAACGAAGGGTTCCATTGCAGAAACTGTGGTCGGCACGTAATTGGTTTAGAGATGTGCTCTTTGGAGCGCACCCATGACTCCGATCCGTCTCCGGTTAGTCCGATTCCGACTCCGGCAAAACGCGAACCACTACTTCTGCGGGGAGTCTTCCGGAGTCGGTCCAAGTCAAACTTCGACACAAAGGCCCGTTTACGAAGTGCACGCGCAAAGTAAAAGAAAATACCACAACGATATAAAATTCCTAATCACAAGCACATTGCACCGGACGGCTCCAATCGATTCCGGATGACATCAACCGATTCCGAACAACTCCGGAATATTCCAAACAACTCCGAACGACTCCAAATAGCTCCTAACAACTCCGCACGACTCCAGACGACTCCGAATTTGAACGACTCCGACTTTGAACGATTCTGAATGACTCCGGATAATGCTGAGCGGACCTAACTTCCAGAGTCGGTTTCGAAATTATCGGAGTCGGATCGGAGTCAACTCCGGATTTTTGCCTACTCTACCCATCACTAGATTGGTGCTGCAAGGATGCCAGAAAACGTGAACATTTTGCACGGCTTGTGAAGAACTAAAAAAGGAGCGGCAAACGTTTAGATTTTCATTTGCTTGAAAATTTTGAAAACACAATTGACAACGATGTAAAAATTGGTGACAATTATTAGCTATTAACACAACGAATTAAGCCAAGAATTTATATTGCAACATACAGGCGGTCCCGAAGATACACGGTTAATGGGGACCGAAAACGACCGCAAAATACCGCGAATCTCGAATTTCCGCGTAAGTCGAATCTCGTGATTTCCAGCCAAAATATCACTAATTTTCGTGCAATTTTGCAAGTAGGGGCTGGTTTTCGCCACCAAATTAATTATTTGATATGTTTCTACTGAATTGAACAATTGTAAACCTTTTTAAATAGTATTTTACATTCGTTCAATACGGAAATTATTTGGTATTTCACAATGGATGTGTCAAATCAGTACAATTTGCTCAAAGAACTGTCAAATTTGGAAAACCGCGTATCTCCGAATCCGCGTATAAGAGGTACCGTGTATCTCGGGGACCGCCTGTATTACGAATTAAAAAATAATAATAACAATGCGATTTGACAATTTACATGATGAAAATTTAAGCGCCTATAACAATTTCTATCACTGTATCATCTCGTGTATTGTGCACAAGTTGTGCTGCATCCAAATATCCTTGCCTGTTTCCATCGCAAAGGAAGAAGGTGAAATAAAACAAGAAACTAAAAATTAAGGCGAAATAACAAATGCTGTACCTTTGTATCAGTATGTTTTCCCGCTACAGTTCCTCCCACTGTCCTCATCCGCTGGATTCTCCATTTATCGTACACCAGATGACTAATGCCCTGTTTGTTTGATGCTATCGACGCACTGGACACAGGAATCGCTCGGTTTCGGCCGTGGACTAATTTTGCTATTTCGGTGTTCGGGGTTGGTGCTGCGGCTTTGTCGCGGTACTGGGAACTGAAAACTTAAAAACAATGTTCATACATCGCTTTTACGGCCACTTGAAGATTGTACGCGCAGTTTAGGGGGTGCTTGAGTTGGTAGTTTTGTTTCGTCGAAAGTACTGGGGGGGTATACTTTTTTCCACTGTACACCAATTACTTCGGCCTACTTTGGAGCAATGGGCCTCACCCGCTCGCAGGAAGTTGTGTCAATAGTTATTGTTGCTGTTGTTGCTGCTCTTCTTTCTTTGCTATGATGCCAAATCGTACTGCGGCTTCATTAAACTTTTTCACTTTCCAATCGATCCATTCCGCCCCAACTGTTTTTCACTTTTCCTTCGTTTACCGTCTCGTCGTTTACAGCCCTGTCACTAATAAAGCACACGGCTGCTTCGTGCACCACACAGGACACAGTATTTCGTTGAATCACAATTACAGTGGTGCAACAATGCTGCGGAAGCACAGATTTTCGACCTTTGAGCTGAGTATTTTCCAATGCGATGAAAAGGCAAACAACAAAAAAAAACATACACTTACACACGCACACACACACACTAGGCAGCAGGTCCACCCTTCTCAAAACACTGCAACGATATATCGAACGGCACCACACAAACGAACGAACCGCATAGATGTTCCCCCCCTTCGCTGACGATAAACACACTGCGGAATCGTTCCTTTTTAGGAGGGCAAACCTTTGGAGAGGACGAAAAGTTCACGCACTATTGCGAACCATCGCCATTTTTTAATACAAAACAGTCAAAGTATGTACACGCCAAAGAGCACAAAAACGTTTGTTGAGCGTAGAAAAGTGTGTGACAGGGCTTCTTCCACTTCTTTTTGGCTCGATAGCAATCGCACACACAGTTGTTTGTATCGCAGGCACACGCTCGGTGGAATGGATGTGTGTGTGTGTGTGTGTATGTATTTATTTATACGTCATCTGGTTGACAGTTGATAGCAGTGTGGACAGATAATTTTGGCGGTTTTCGGTAGGAGCACCAACATTTTATCGGTAGTTTTCGATAGGAGTTTCAGATGTTTTTGGTAGTTTTCGGTAGGTGTAGAAATTTTTTAACGCAGTTAAAATGAAGTATTAAGGAGGTAGGGGAAAGGGGTACTAATCTGCAAAATGAAAGTTCCATATCCATATAATGTAAAGCCGAAAATACACGGACCGGAATTTCGCGGCCGCAGAATTCCGCCTGCTGAAAAATGTATGGAAATCCATATACAAAGTGTCAACGGCAACTTTCCCGAACTGTCATATCCATACATTTTTCAGCAAGTGGAATTCTGCGGTCACGAAATTCCGGTCCTTGTATTTTCGGTCTAATCCTTTCTGAAGTGTCGATCTGAAAATTGTACTATAGCTTCTTAGCA
The DNA here is from genome assembly GCF_017562075.2 of Anopheles merus. NCBI lineage: Eukaryota > Metazoa > Arthropoda > Insecta > Diptera > Culicidae > Anopheles > Anopheles merus. The sequence goes on from NC_054083.1 coordinate 15,453,331, forward strand.
AACGAAGGTTTGAGATTCCAAGTGCCATAAATCCACTAAACGACCACCAATCGGGTTCTAAACGACACAAGCTCTCTACCTAAACGGAATATAGAATTACTTCTTTAGCAGACGGTGAACCACTGATGTATTCTAACAATAGCAAAAAAGCGGATTGCGCCAGCTGATGGTGACACCCAACCAGTGGAACGCTTTCTTCGGTTTGAGAGCTTTCTGCTTCCCTCTGTACTGTTGTATGGTTTCGCATTGAAGTTATGCATCGCTAGAACTAGAACGGCGATACGATTGTTTAAATACTAAACTCCAATGGAAACTACCAGCACTGAAGCAAGTGAGATTTGAGTAATGAGTTGATACGCACGTATCTGACCACACGACCATTCATATAGTTTTTGCTCGGAAAGTTAGAAGGCTATACAGGTCATGATTAGATGAAGCTTGTCAAAACGCCATCTATTGAGCAAACCAGTTAAGTATGGAGCTTTCATTTTTTTTCTATGGATGTTTAATTTTCCAGTCGTTTAAGTTTAATCTGTGGCACTTGCCCAAATAGCCAGAATTGCTTAAGCAGCTCATTTTGGCACGCTAAAGATCGCTGCTCTAATTCGCCTTTTGCAGTAGATAAACAGCATCAAAGTTCTATGTGGGTCTTTCAAACAGCGCCTAAGCAGCTTCCTTATGCCAAGATGCCAGGGATTATTTTTCTTTGTGTTTTATTTTCAAGCAAGCGTCATCGATGAAATAAACAACAAGATTTTTTTCGTTTAAACACATGTGTATATTTTTAAATCCTTTGTATTGATGAATTACACAAAATTTTACACAATTTACTGATAATTCACAATCACTTCACTCTACATTCATTCTTCAATTAACGAACCTAACTTGTGCAGCAGCAATGAGATTATTGCCGGCGTCCGTCTTTGACACTTTGACAAGAGCCATCTCGTACCGATGTCATGCATTAAAAAGCTATAAAGTTCCACCAAGTTCAGTACCCTTTCTTAACAAGCCTTCAAGATCCATCATGAACCCTACACATATTGCTAATCAGCCGCAAAGTTCCAAAGAGTACCATGTGCCTGTTAAAAAGCTCCATCCCAAATAGCCAGCTGGTACTTTATAGCTGATTTAGGGCTGTTTAACGAAAAAACGTTCCGATGTCGTACTTTGTGGCTGATTAAGAGATAGACGGTACTTTGCGGAACTATGGAGCTTTTTAACAGGCACATGGTACTCTTTGGAACTTTGCGGCTGATTAGCACTATATGTAGGGTTCATGGTGGAACTTGAAGGCTTGTTAAGAAAGGGTACTGAACTTGGTGGAACTTTATAGCTTTTTAATGCATGACATCGGTTCAAGGTGGCTCTTGTCAAAGTGTCAAAGACGGACGCCGGCAATAATCTCATTGCTGCTGCACAAGTTAGATTCGTTATTTGAAGAATGAATATTGAGTGAAGTGATTGTGAATTATCAGTAAATTGTTTAAAATTTTGTGTTATTCATCAATACAAAGGATTTAAAAATATACATATGTGTTTAAACGAAACAAATCTTGTTGTTTATTTCATCAATGACGCTTGCTTGAAAATAAAACACAAAGAAAAATAATCCCTGGCATCTTGGCATAAGGAAGCTGCTTAGGCGCTGTTTGAAAGACCCACATAGAACTTTGATGCTGTTTATCTACTGCAAAAGGCGAATTAGAGCAGCGATCTTTAGCGTGCCAAAATGAGCTGCTTAAGCAATTCTGGCTATTTGGGATAGTTCCTTAAAGTACCGTCTATCTCTTAATCAGCCACAAAGTACGACATTGGAACGATTTTTCGTTAAACAGCCTTAAATCAGCTATAAAGTACGAGCTGGCTATTTGGGTGGGTTGTTCTGGTCGCTAGTGATTTCAATATCTTCAAAATGATTTTAATGCTTAAACTGTTTGGTAATACAGTTTTAGGATTTTTTGGTGAGTATCATGAAAACATCGGTTGTTTTAGCACCGACAAACCGACATGACACTGGCGTTACAAAAGTGTCCCACACGAAAGTACTGTCATTTACCAGTGAGGCGAACACTTCTGTCAAAGTAAGCTCTGTTCACTGTTGCTTCGATGTAAACAACTTTTCTAAATACAAATGGCGAAGGAAGTGTGAGGCAAGATTTTGTGAGAATTATTGGACAAAACACCCAGGAAAATCATTTAATAAGTTTCCAAATCAATGCAAAAGATGTGAGAAGTACATAAAACAATACGCATTGGAATTTGCGAAGAAAAACAAAAGGGGTTTTAGCAGTTTCTTCTCTGTGTCAGTGTAGTAAGCGAATCATTATAGAGATGGCGCTAGTGTTTAACGTATTTTCATTTGAAATAAGGAGACAACTTTTGAAGCTCATTTTGTTCGACGTGTCACGTCGGTTTGTCGGTGGTTTTAGGGTGCTCATCTGTGCATCAGTAGGCATTTAAAAATCGGTAGGAAGGGCCGTGGCAACGTTTTTTCACATGCGATTTTATCGGACGGCTTGTCAAATTTTTAAATGGGATGTGACAGATTACGTCAGACGACGAAATCGCACCTCCGACGTTATCTGTCAATCCCATATTAATCTCATCCGATCAAGGACCGTAAAGATATCAGGTCAAGTTATAAGCCCGTTTTTACAGCTAGGTGGAAGAAGAATCGACGAAGAAAACTGACTGTTAGTTTTCCGCGTTTGGCGAACGCTTCAAGTTCTCAAAGGAAAATTTCCATTTTAAATCACGGGCTGTGTTCTAATAAACTAAAATATTCACCCAAATTGATCTCCACCAAATATTGACCATGCAAAACGTAAACAATCCATCAATACATATACAAGCGGAAAACCATCTGTCAAAATCGGAGCCCAGGGGGGGGATCGCCAAAAGCGCTATAGCTACACCTCATTATACATTCCACCTTGCATCCGATAAAATCGCATCCGATCAGCGTTGCTACCGCCCGAATACAGATAAATCGTTATTTCTGGTCACTCTGGTTGATAGCTCCCGTTCGGATATGCGCGAGAGTCGAGTACTGCAGATTGGACGCCCGAAGCGGGGCCGAAGTTTGACAATACAGCGAGAATCATTGCGCTTCCATCTGTTTCACTCTTTGTCCGCAAAGTGCGAGTTGGTTCTAGATTTTGGCCGGCTTTTGCTTCAAATAAAACTTTTCAATTAGACAACTCTCAGTGCTGGTGAACGAAAATTTGTAACAGACTATCGGAAAGTGCTGTAAGAAGAACAAATACACAACGTTGTAAAGGTGCGTTGTTTTGCCTATACGCTTGCCGAGAAGCAATTCAATCACTTCTGCCTATGGCTTTCTTCGGGCATGACGGAAGGCGTTATCCTTTTTGACGTCCTTCCGACCAGCTTATTTTAAAGGAAATGCTCTATAAGCTTATGTTTTTCATCTTTCAACAGGTCCGCAAAGTATGAACCAGGAGGATTACCCGAGCGACAGTGATGCCAGCGATGAAGACTTCTGCCCGGACAAAGATGATGTAGAAACCGGAAGCGAGTTAGATTCGAACGACGAGGAACAGGAAGAGTGCGGTGAGCAATTGGAAGGCAAATCGTCCAACGGAGGTGGTGCAAAGCGCAAGCGAAAATCAGTTCCAACCAGCAGGAAAAAGACAAAGGCAAATGAGAAGGAGGTGAAATCGCACGAGAAAGCTCACCGATCGAATGAGGAAAAGGATGAAGAGTTAGATGAGGAGGAAGAAAAGCGAAGGACCGATGCGTTGTGGGCGGATTTTCTAGGCGGTGGTGGCAGTAGTGCGACCAGCTCTAGCACCAGCAGCACCCAGCAAGCCAACGGTGCCACTTCCACCCGCACCAGCAAACCGAGCGCGGAGGTGAAAAAGCCCGTTACGGAGGTTAAATCCTCGTCCAGGCCAAAGGTGCCCGAGAAGGAAAAACCAACCGTAGCACAGCTGTTTGAATTCGCCGGTGAACAGATCGTGCTGACCGAAGAAGGAGGCAGTAAGATTTTGGCTAGTGCCGAGAGTGAAAAGTCCTCTACTGTTTCCACACGACCGGCGGCACCGAAATCGACCATTCCTCAGCGCAGTTCCTCTGGCGGGTTGGGGGCAGTATTAAATCAACTCAGTAAGAAAAACCAGCTGAGCACGCTGGAAAAAACGAAGCTCGATTGGACGAGCTTCAAGCGGCAGGAGGGCATCGAGGAGGAGCTGCAAACGCACAACAAGGGCAAGGAAGGGTTTCTGGAGCGACGCGATTTCCTGGAGCGTACCGATTTACGTCAGTTCGAGATAGAGAAAACGTTCCGGCAAACGAAGCGAAGTAATCGATAATTACCATCACGGTGAGTGCATTCAATTCCAGCATCGATTCAATTTCGGTTTTTTAAATGATTGCAGTACGTACCTCGTAACATGCAAAATCCTGACCCTATTGTATCTGTCTCTCCATACCGATTTAAGCAAAAAGGATTCGTTACCTTTTTTTTCTAGACAGTGGCAGCCTTTCTCAAATTGTTGTTACATAGTCTGGCAAAAAAGATTCAAACAATCTAAGCCGACACTTGCAAGAAAGTGAATTATGTCACCAAATTTCGAGAAAGGGTGTTCCCGTCTTGAGAAAAAGTAAAAACAAACCTTGTGCTCAGTACTATATTAAGAAGCAAATGCTGACCCATCTTTGTACTCGCGTGTAACTGGGATTAGTAATCAATATTGTGTTTGTCTCTCCGTACCGATCTAGTATAAATAGAATTAAGCATTATCAGGTTACATACCATAGTGATGTAGAAAAAGCTCTCCTATATACATTCTAAACAACCACAAAACAAGCTGACCAATAAAACTGCTATTTAAATTAAAATTACTTTAGCTCTTTGTATGGTTTCTCTGTTAAATTATAAAACATATGTTATTAATTTTTGCGGGAACTACCGTTCCACTCACTACGTGTTTTTGTTTTCGTTTATACACTAGCTGTATTGGCCCGGCTACATGGCTGTACAGCAGATCATCGGGATATCAAATTCCACATATTCAAACATTTAATATGATGAAAATGCCAGCAACGTCCTGGCATACCCAGTTTAATCTATTCTGCATGCTAGTCTATTTGGACTATTATTTGAGATTCGTAATGTTTTTAAATTTATTTTTAATAAGGCTCTTTGCGTTTGGCGAATTAACTTGATCGTTTATAAGTCAGAGGGATAAGTCAGACAAAACAGCAATTTGAATTTTAGTCAGAATTAATTGTTTCTTTACGAAAAAAAAATAATAATAACAATGTTATGGTGTAAACTACAGTGGTGGTCCCCTAAATTCGAACATCCTATGCGGACATGACGGCCTCTACAGGCATTCGATACTTATTCAATACCATGCAGCCGGATAATCAGTCCTTGCTACGGGGGAAAGGTCCATTCTAGACATCAACCCACGACGGGCATGTTGTTAAGTGGTGCGAGATAATGACTGTACGACAGGTCCACGCCTATCTCAATTTCTGTTTATTGTAATAGATAAAACTTCTTTAAAATACTTACTTACTTATCCTGCGCTTTGCGGTCTTGGCCTGCTTCAGGAGTGTCCGAAACCGGTGATGGTCTTGCTCCTTCGACTGGCAATCCGTTATCCCGGCCTTAATGGCAGACGCCTCCACGCCATCTTGCCATCTCAATTTGGACCTTCCACGCTTCCGCTGTCCTTGTAGACGGCTTAACAAGACTTTACGGAGCCTGGTGAGCTTGATACGCTGTACGACAGTGAGGTCGCCTTACATCTCGTATGGCTCGTCATTGTAACGGCCTTCCACACATACGGGGTCAAATATACTTCTGAGCATCTTCCTCTCGAACGCTGCTAAGAGAGTTTTGTCAGATTTGGACAGTGTCCATGTCTCAGAGGCGTATGTGAGTACCAGTACTGTATAGGCGCTATATAGTCTCACCTTCGTCTTTCGCGACAGATTCTTTGAGGTGAACTGATTTTTCAGGTTGTAGAATGACCGGTTGGCATCCAGCACCCTTGTGCGCATCTCAGCTACCATGCTATTGTCGTTGCTGACCTTTGACCCTAGATAGGTAGGTAGGGCCGCTGACGTTGCTACCATCAGTTTGGTCTTTGCCTCGTTTATCTGCAATACGGGGCTCTCTGCCGCCTGCTCGATCCCTTGGTAGGCTTCTGCTACATAGGAAAGCCGAAGACCAATGATGTCTATATCATCAGTGTATGCCAGAATCTGGGTTAACTTATACAAGATGGTTCCCGTAGTCTCCACCCTCGAGTCGCGGATGGCCCTCTCTACCGTCAAGTAGAATAGGAGACAGGCGAGCCCGTCCTCCTGGCGCCGACCTTTAGTGGTAGCAAAAGGCCCTGAGGGTTTAATTTCAAATACTACTACTTTAAAATTATGAATAACAATTACAACCATATTGGCCAATATTGGCACGCTAAGTGATCATTTTTTAAAGTAATGGAGGCCGTCCGAATTTCAGTGGACCGCGTCAATTTCATACCTTTTATAAAATGTTTAAAATATTCTCCCTGATCCTTCAGGATCGCCTTGTCCCGCACGTCGAAGAGATAGTCGGAAACTATCAAAGAGGATTCCGAAACGGAAAATCTACCACTGATCAGATCTTCACCATGCGGCAGATCTTGGAGAAGATGGCTGAATACAGACACGACACATACCATCTCTTCATTGACTTCAAAGCCGCATATGATAGCATAGCCAGGGTAAAACTGTATGACGCTATGAGCTCTTTTGGAATCCCGGCCAAACTGATAAGGCTAGTTAGAATGACTATGATCAACGTCACATGCCAGGTGAGGGTGGATGGAAAACTCTCAGGACCTTTTGCTACCACCAAAGGTCTGCGCCAGGGGGACGGGCTTGCTTGTCTCTTATTCAACCTGGCGCTAGAGAGAGCCATCCGTGACTCGAGGGTGGAGACTACGGGAACCATCTTCTATAAGTCAACCCAGATCCTGGCATACGCTGATGATATAGACATCATTGGTCTGCGGCTCTCCTATGTAGCAGAAGCCTACCAAGGGATCGAGCAGGCGGCAGAGAACCTCGGATTGCAGATAAACGAGGCAAAGACCAAACTGATGGTAGCAACATCAGCGGGCCCGCCAACAAATAATCAGAATCTACGTAGGCGTGACGTGCAGATAGGTGAACGCACTTTTGAAGTCGTCCCACAATTCACCTATCTGGGATCAAAGGTCAGCAACGACAATAGCATGGAAGCTGAGTTGCGCGCAAGGATGCTGGCTGCCAACCGGTCATTCTACAGCCTGAAAAAGCAGTTCACCTCAAAGAACCTGTCGCGACGGACGAAGCTGGGACTATATAGTACCTATATAGTACCAGTACTCACATACGCCTCTGAGACATGGACACTGTCCAAATCTGACGAAACCCTCTTAGCCGCGTTCGAGAGGAAGATGCTCAGAAGGATACTTGGCCCCGTATGTGTGGAAGGATAATGGAGGAGCCGCTATAATGACGAGCCATACGAGATGTACGGCGACCTCACTGTCGTACAGCGTATAAAGCTCGCCAGGCTCCGGTGGGCTGGCCATGTTATACGCATGGAAACGGACGACCCAGCCCGTAAAGTCTTTTTAGGCTGTCCACAAGGACAGAGGAGGCGTGGTAGGCCCAAATTGAGGTGGCAAGATGGCGTGGAGGCTTCCGCCATTTAGGCCGGGATAACGGACTGGCAGACGAAGGCGCGAGACCGTGAGCGGTTTCGGACACTCCTGAGGCAGGCCAAGACCGCAAAGCGGTTGTAGCGCCGGATAAGTAAGTAAGTAAGTATAAAATGTATGAATGGGTTTTCGAGATTTTTTAAAGATATCGGCCTGCTTTTTACATAGGCATAGCTGAAGCGTGTCCTCAACTGTCCAGGATACCGGTAAGTCAGAAATTGAGAGAAAATTTGAGGTTTCCGGCTTAAGGTGGCCGCCACTGTACATCAAACAATATAAAAAATATAAGATCTTGATAGAAATCTACCTGTGTGTCATAGATTCTGCTTATTCTTCAGTGTGTCGTAAGTTTTAATTTGTTTGCCTTTCTTTTTTTTATAAAACTCTACTTGGTTCTCGAAAATCTATTGCTATGTCAATATAGATGTCCACGAATCCCTGTGTACTAGATCATCTCACATTTATTGCTTGATGTCAATTTCTATGTTTGCTGTAATAAAACCGGATTTGCCTCCGCAATTTCCTGACGACTCCGGACATGTCCAAATGACTCCGCACAAGTCCGAATGATTCCAGTCAAGGCCCGATGACTCCGGACCATCTAGTTCGACACCCGAATATTTCGGACGAGGCTGGTTGAGCGGAGTCCGCTAAACTCCGGGAGAGGCTGGACGATTTTGGTCGACTGCGAGCGAAATCGGGCGTGTCGTTAAGACTTCGGGCGTGTCCGGATAGTTCAAATACTCCGAACATGTCTGAGTGACAATCTAAGCAACAAAATCAACATACTTTCTCACTCTCTCAAGTTTACCGATCTATTGGGTAGAACGAGAAAGCATGTCGATTTTGTTAGTAGGGAATACAGATTGATATTATTGCAAGAAAGAAATATTTAATAGCTGCTTATCTGAAATCATACACACTCTTCGAGGTTTGTCCGAACGAATACAGACAGTAATTTCCAAGATTTGTAATTGTAATTCGGGTCGCTTTCGGATGTCTTCGACCCGATAGGTGCGGATCGAGACTAGGTTGGAGTCTAATGGACGAGTCCAGAGACGAACAGAACCATTCGGACCCGTCTGGACCTTATCAGACTCGGAGGATCGGACTTGCCCCGGATAGACTGGTCCTAATATAACTTAAAATAATGTATCTATCATCGAATCCAATCGAGTTTAACAAATTGGTTCTATTTCTTATTCTATTTTCTCTCTTGTTTTTACGTTCTTACTACTATCATTCCTTCCTCACTACTACTATCACGTGTCGGTCCAATAGTACAGTCGTTAATTGGCACGACTTAACAACATACCCGTCGAGGGTTCAATTCACGTTTTGATCGAGTTGGATTTGACTACTCTGCTATGGGTTTTCAAATTAGTTACAGGTAGCCAGCCAACCCAAGCGCACTAGTGGTTTGGGCAGGTCTAGGGGGGTTGTTGAGCTCTATAGAATAAAAAATAAGTCTTTCATTCCTTATCGTGTTTTTGAGACTTTTTTTCTTGCCCGTATTTTTAAATACTTTTTTTGTAATATTAAAAAATGGATACATGGTTACTGTAATTCTTTTTTTGAAATAAACTTATTTTCGTTTTTACTTCTTTCTTTTGGTGGATGACCGTGACCTGATTATTTTCCCTTATTTTTGTTCTTAATACAGGAGGACGAAATGTCCGGATGAGCACCGTTCTCATCGGATCTGCAATTACAAAAAGTCTTTTTAGTGTTATAATTTTACAAATAATTTGACTTCGATAAAACTTTTCTGTAGTGAATTTATACATACACAGATAGTAGATATCATTTTCTTGCATTTTTTGTTCACAGTACCCTAGTGGACTGCATGTAAAGCTCTGTACTTGTAATTGTAAACTGTCCTGTCTCTCATAGTATCGTGTACTCGGGCAATGTTTTAGTACAGGTATGTTAAACTGGTGGCTCGCGTTGATTTTGGATGCGGCCGGGAGAATATTTTGAGAATTGCTTCAAGCATTGCAAACATCTATTATTGCAATGTTTTGAGTGTCTTAAGTTTTCCAGAGAAGAACAATCATTTAGTCGCAATATTTTTTGACACTAACGTTTTTGTACCCATAATATCTAACAAACTTGCTCTACCCGAACGTATCAACATATTTACATCAACTGTCTAGAAACAAAATAGAAATGAAAAGAAATACATAAACACTTGGAAACTACGCAACAATTAGTAATGCGTCGTCGAATTCGCATATACGGCTCAAATCCATATCCGATTATCCCTACTACGGCTCCAATTCCAATTCTTGCCAAATCAAACCTACAGTTCCACTCGGTGCCGTCCGATACAGCCCAAGGCGTCCAAAGCCATCAGAAACTGTTGGAGTCATCCGTTGACGCACAGATCCGCTAGTCTGCAGCCAGAGTTTCTACGAGTCCGGTCGGTTTTACGAGTTCTTCTGAGTAGAGGCTTCATTATGCTCCGGATTGCTTCGAACGGCTTCAAACGGCTCTGTACGGTTCTGACCTCAGAATGTTATATCGTTGATGCCGATGGGAGCTCCTTCTGAATTTCACTACGACGACACCATCATAAAAAATTATCAGTTAATATTCAACATGTATGTCTCATTAGCCGCGTTTTCATAGCGCATATTCTATTAGAAAAAGATAAGTCAAACACACTTTTTCACTAAAGTAGGGGAAGTCCAGCAGCGTTCTGCGAATTTTTGTCCTAGCAATACAAGCTATCCGCCTATTAAACAATTTATTTAATAATACTGATTTGAAGCAGGATCAAACACCATCAATGAACGAATTGTTACAAAGATAGGTATTTGCAAATGGTATTTTTAATGTGTGTTTTTTTTTTAACTATTATGGTGTATTTTTTATTCTCAACTTTGCGGCTCACAAATCACAGCCAAATTGCAGGCCTCTGATCAGATGAGTTTAACACCGCTGTTTTAGTAAACCTTGTAATTGTTGAACTGAAGACTCGTTTTCAACTAGAGCAGATGATCTGATGATAGGTGTTTCGATTAGGTCTAATCACAAGCTCGATTGCATGAGGTGGAATCGGTTGTTTAGCCGAACATCCTGAACAGTTGTGAGTGAAAATGAGAATAACAGTTTAGATATGTATGTACTAATAAAGTAATCTATTTTCTCAAAATTGTATTGCTGTGTTAGAACACTTAAAACCCCTTATTGAACAGATTGATTTCTTGCTATAATCATGTTTGTATTGCAAAGGGTGAGTGTATCATCTCCGTTGAACTTTGGTGGTCAAATAACTCAACTCAAGATCAGCCTGTTATCACTGTTTACAATAAGCAGGAATAAACCGTTTAACATACACAACACCATCTACTACAAACACCTCGTATATCATCAACTACCGACGGGCAAAGGAAGCAAACAGACTCAGAGATGTTTTTCATTTGTCGACTATATTTTTATCACAGTCTAATCAACCAATCGAAACAAAAAAAAAACTGCTGTAGTTTGTTATGTGCCTTACACTAATTTATTGCGCCTCACCGCGCTCTCTACACTGCTTATATCGCAACGTCTTTACAGAATCTTGCACACCCCATCCATATCTTTGTCACCGGGGGACCTCAGGGGGGTGATATTATTTTTGTCTAACAAATTGATTGCTCGTGCTTGTCTTGGTCTTTGATAACGCGACCAGGTATGCAATTACCAGTCCACCGGTAAACAATTACTAGACGCTCGGTCCCGGGAGGGGAACACCCCGGCTAGCGGGGCAACAATGTATGGAGGGTGTCAAGGAACGGAGCAGTTACCAGATGACACCCGGTTCGACAAAACACGCAGCAAATAGGTCACAACACCGCGTTCGATACGCGTCTTTCGTGGTAAACAAACAGTAAACAACCCTTTTACACGAGGCACAATAAAAAAAAAACAACCACGACCACATCGAAACCGGTGGCGCTATTTTCTAATCCGTTTCTTTAACTTCCCACGATTTCGATAATCTGTCGATAAGATGGAATGAGCTTCGCAGGCAAGGCCACATGATTGCAAATGTTTTTTTTACCTAGTTTTTTTATCAAGTGCTCTGTTCCACTGTATTGAAGGACAGGCCTTATGCTTGATAACAACAGCCCATTACCTAACTTAGAGCTTGTAAAGCATGCGTACAAAAGGGCTATTAAATGTTTCAAGCATTCGTCAGTGGTGACGTGTCGCGTATGATCCTTGCTGCTTTGTTGCCAGCATCTTGTCGACATACGATACAGATTCTAGATACATCGGCCGGCCAGATAAACCGGACAATGGAGATGAAAACAAGCCCAACAACTCGAAATGCATTGACTGATTGACGGACGGTGTGGTGCGATAGCGCAGATTAATTTTGATCACGCTTCAGACAATGCAAGTCGTTGTCGTTCTTTGTCCCAATTGGCAAATGGCGAGGCTCAAGAGGGCTGTCTCCGTCCCATATCCTTACTCTTAATCATTATGTATGTTTAATTTTTGGCATAAATTTTGAATACTTCGAAAAACAAACTCAAAGTGACCCACATGTCTTGCCCATTCTTCGCCGATTGATAAGAAACTTGTAACAGGCACGGCAACCGCAACCGGAGCAATAAAGAAAACACGTTCTCAAACAAAATAAAACGCACCTAACTGTGGAATTTCCATTCATGTTTTTTTGCGAAAGAAGGAAAGAAAATACCACGACCTCTCAGCATAGAAAAAAAAAACCGGTTTGCGCTGGAAAACGACGTCTGGCTGGTCCTGTTATGTGCTGGTCGCTACCTTCACTATCATTATGGTCTTTGCTACTACCCCAAAATGCCCGACCGTCTTCTTGCTGCCAGCTTCTGATTTCCCCGGAAGAAGAGAAGCACCAAAAAGGTACGATCAGCCGGGGCCCGGGAATTCCTTTCCTAAGCTGAGGAATAGGGCGATCGTTCGCTCCTGCGACCAGCGAGTTTAGCGTCCCCTTATCGCGACGTTCCGTCCGAGATGGGCGGGCTGAAGTGCATCTTGACGGATTTCCCCTTTGCGCACAGTCACAAGAGCCAAACAAACACACACGCACCAAAACCGATGGCGCCCTCCAGTGTGCGCGCAAAGTCCACGGGAGTGTGTGCGCTCGAGCCTCCGTGAGTCACCGACGGACACAACAAACCGGTGTTGACTATGTAACAACATAAACCCCCACCTCGATCCCCCAGTCCGGCAACTCCACGAGCCTACAGCGGTGTGTGCGTGTGTTTGGCAAGGGTCATTGTTGAGAAGAAGGAAAACACAACCCCCCCCCCCCCTTTTCCCCCTCTGTCCGTAATCAAGGAGGAAGGGCTCGCTTGGACGGCGGCAAAGGTGTGCGCAGCATTCAACCGACAGACGCGATTGGACGCGCGGCCCTCTCGACTTGGAGGTGCGTCCCATAAGCCTGTTGTGGTGTACCGTCCCTTCTCCCTGTGTGCCCTCGCTGCCCTCTTCCCCCCAGCTTGCGCAAACCAGTGTCCGATGGTGTCTCCTTTCCTGCTGTTCCTGCAGGTGCCACCCCCTCTGCTGTGGCCGGGGCTGTTGGTCGGTCGGCCGGTCGGTCGTCAGCCGCTGATAAGCGTCTGCGAGCGGCGGGTGTAAGTGTAAACGGGTACGGTATGTGCGGTACACGGCCGATCGGCGGTGGCTGACTAGCGAGAGCTGGCGATGGTGATGATGCAGCGCGCAAACGAGATGGCGCGATGCGGTGGCAGGAGGACACCGGAGCGATAATTCGGATCGTGCAAAAACGAGGGAAAAAATGTTAAATTAACTCGCCGTGCGGGCATGTGCTGGCAGTCGCTGTGCAAGTGTCGTGAAGCAACATCCTCCCTCATCCTCCAGCAGCTGCTTCGAACTGCTTTCAAACAAAACGGAGTTCCGCATCTCTCTCTCTCTCTCTCTCTGTGTTTGTGTGTACGTATGTTTTGCGTGCTGTGTGCTTATTCAAAGATCTTGTCCAGCACTTGAGAAGACGGACAAATATTTGCTCATTGCTTCTGCTCCACTACCGAAGGGATTTTACCGCTAATTAAGCGCCTCGGCTACGCCAAACACGATCCTTCTGCGCATAGCCCGGATCAAGTGTGTCGGTGTGTGAGTGTGTGCGTGTGTACGTGTGTGTGTTACCCAGAAGAGGGCTGGTGGTTCAAGTGTTCAAGTGTTATTTTCCCTTAACGAGTGCCGCACCATTCAAGCAGCCCAACACCAAGCCCAATCGGAAGAGGGTTTCTAGAAAACTCGGACGGACGGACAACAGGTGGCTGGGTAAGCTTTAGCGCTTAATTCCTTCTGTCGAATGTGCTGCAAGCCAATTAAGTGTGAGGCTTTGGGGATTGCCCCGCGTGGAAGGATTCGCATACCTAACCTTGATCGTGGAGGGGAGGGGGAGATGTTGGTCGATGTTGAGGGGAAGGGTTTTTGTTTTGCCATCTTGCTGCACTTTGGACGACCTGGGAACAGCAACAGGTACGAGAAAGTCTGCGCTGCATTTCTGGCAACAGGTGGAGACGGGTGCAGCCAGTGCTAAAGACGTGGCGAGACGTACGTGTATATAAGACGGTATCGCAACGGAGGTAACAAAAGAGAAGAGAGAAAGTTTTTGTTTTACTGCTTTTGTTGATCTTTGCTTTTATGCTTTGTCGATACGGCTGGTGTGTTGGATGCAATCTCAGGCACAGGAGCATTATGTTGTATGCGGGATGCTGATGCTGCTGGCAGTATTGCGGCCACCGTTGTTTCTTTCTTTCTTTCTTCAAAAGCGAAAATAAACACGTGCGATGATGCTGATGATGATAAAGAACGTGACCGTGCGGTCTTTAGGGAGCGAGCGGAAAATAAACTCTTCAAAAGATCAGCTAAACTTAACGTGAAGGTTAGAGTAGCTTATCAAGTAGCACACGTAAAAGAAAAACTATCCCTTCTGCTGGTCTGTTTGACCTAGGAACAAATTGTTATTGCAAGCTGATAAAGATCGGCTTGAACCTTTCCCGGGGAACGATCTTGCAAAAGAAGACCAAGAAGATCTGTGATCACGGTAGGAAGCATGGGCGATGGCTTTGTGTGACTTTTTTTCTCTTCTTCAAAATGGCTGGGTTTTATGTTAGCTCTCTTTAGCTTTACGGACCTCGGTGGCTGATGTCTATTTTGCCTACCCTTGGTGGACCGCCGCATGGGCCGCTCAGCAATGGTATGCCGATGACTTTTAAAAGGCTATTCAACCTGCCCAACATGGCGGGTGGTTTGCTAATGGCCGTGTTTGTGACCGAGTGCAGTGGCGAGAACGGCCGGACAATTGCAGTGCCCAACGCTCGGTAAATCACACTCTTGGGCCCCAGATTATGCCCAGATTGCGGCGATCGATCTCTGCCTTGCATCTTCGCCCTGGCGCGCTGGCGTAATCAAGTTTTGCGAACCCTCTCTCGCTCTCTCGCTCACTACAAACTGGTGCGAAGGCACCCTTTTAAAAGCAACCCCCTTATTTTTATTGGCGTCCGATAGATCGAACCAGTCGCAGTACGCAGTAATTAATGGTGTATGTTTTTAATATTATTGTTTACGTTTTCCGTTCCCTTCCAATAGGCAGAAGGCAGCACACCACAGCACAATTTGCGCGCCCAGATCTATTGACCAGTGTCGTACGGCCAGCGTAGTGTAGTGCGTTATCAGCCGAGTGGGAAACATAAAAATCATAATGACGTCGCTGGCGGTAATGGAACTAAACAACAACTGTGGCGGCGATGAGAACCGGAACGAAGATTGCGAAAAGTATCTACGCGAGCTGACGAAAACCTTCACCGGCATCGACAAACCGCTCAAGAACGCAAGGAAGTGCGAAACGTTGACCGATTTGATCGGCGAGCTGCGCAAAACGTTCGACTCGGACCACGTCAACATCGAGTACGTGAACCATCTGATGCTGAGCTACCAGTCGAACCCGGCCGAGTGGCGCAAGTTTGCCAAATTCGACCGATACCGGTAAGTGTGTGTGTACAGTATGCAAGAAGGCTGCGGTTTCCCGGTCCCTGGCAACACACATGCGCTCGCAGGTGGTCCGATCGTATCCGGGGATCTTTTGGATTAGGGTCGGGAAGGCGTCGGAAGAGAGCCAACTGAGCAAATTCGAACAAAGCAGCTTATCTTTAGTAGACGATTAATGAAGGTAGCATAGCACACATGGCTCAATTCCGATTAGGTGTGGACTTTGGTTTATTGTAGGGTAAGGTAGAAGCGTAACATCCCTTTCTGGGAGGACTTATGCAGGAGAGTGATTGCGATAGAATTCTACTAAATCTGTTTAAAAGATAAAGCACTGTGATTGGCTTGTTAGACGATAGAAAGTTCTGTCATCCTCGTTTAGTATTTGGTATCAAACCCCTACAGTAAATCCAAATACTTCTATCGACATTGACAGCAAAATCCACTCCAGAGCAAATTGGAAATGAAGCAGAGCAAATTGGATATGGGCATTTCGATTTCCACAACAGTAGTTATCTGTCCATTGCGATATGACAGAAAAATACCAAACGAACAGTGACAGTACTTCCCGTCGTCTAATAAGCCTATGAGGATGACGGAATCATCTCAAAACCAGTAGGAAACGGAAGACTTTGTGACGTACCCAACCCCAGCAAGTCGTATTTTGATAAAGTTCTTATCGATAGCGACACTGTCCGTATCACTCAAATGTATCGCAAATATTGAAAATGAGATGTTGAATATTAATTTATACCATGTCATCGTGGCGCAGATTTCAGCTTCAGACCGTTTGCAACAGCTTCCATCGCGAAAGATGATAAAGTTGATTGTCCTGTCCGAATGATGCGATGGGTTTATCTTTGCAGCCCACGCTCGGTAAGCGAACAAGTCTGAGAGTCTGTTTTCAGGACATTTGAAATGGCGGCAAATGGCAACTCATGCCACATTCGCACCGCACGCTATCTGGCTTTCGCTGTTGTGATGATTCGAGCGCGTATCGATTTCATGCTTTCCTCACTGGTTCTTCCTACACACAGCTACACCCGAAATCTGGTAGATGCCGGTAATGGCAAGTACAACCTGATGATTCTCTGCTGGAACGAAGGGCACGCATCGGCCATCCACGATCATGCTGATTCGCATTGCTTCATGAAGATGCTCAAGGGCCAGCTGATGGAGACGCGCTATGCTTGGCCGAAGGATGCGACGGTCACGGAGGACAGCAAGGCGGACATTGGTAGCGGTCAGCCGGCGGGCGAAGAGGTGGAATACAATGGGGACGAGCTGGAGGAGCTTTCGCGCAGCACGCTGGAAACGAATGGCGTGTGCTACATTAACGATACGCTCGGGCTGCACCGGGTCGAAAATCCGAGCCATACCGATGTGGCCGTCTCGCTGCACCTGTACTGCCCCCCGTTCGATGTGTGCTCCATCTTTAACAAACAAAATGGCAAGCGCACCAAGTGTAAGGTCACCTTCTGGAGCAAGTTCGGCAAACGGGAATCCTCTGTAAGTATGCTGCTCCGTGGCCACCCTGTGACCGAAATGTAGACGAAGTCGGAAGAATTCCCAACTAATTTCTTTCTATTGTTTCAGAATGTGAACTAGGACTTGATAGCTGGCAGTCGGCAGATGTATCGAGACTGACGTTTGCAAGTGATAGTAATGAAACGAATGCATGATCATTTTTCTGCATTTTCGTTAGTGGTAATCCTCCAAGAGAAACGCTAGGGCTGTATTTCAGATAAGATAAGTAAATGAGATTACTTTTAGATTACTGCTCATAATTCAGGGCAAAAGTGTGCTACGAGTGAATAAAATGTCTATACCGGTTAAATGGTGTTGTTCGGTATGTTTTTTAAAGTTAATTTACAGGGTTTAAACTAGATAGCTCAACATCGGATGCGAATAATTCAATAAAATACATTTAAACATTAAAAAACGGATGACAAATGACCTGTCATTGGTTGTCATTGGTGTCATCACGAGACCGGCCCGATTTTATTGTGGCTAGATTTAATTTAACAACTGCCAGGTGTATTAAATTCAACGCATTTATCAATGATTGGGCCATAGAATCCTGTATTTAAAAAAATATACTATACTAGAGCGTGATCACTCTAGTTTTTTTTCCAAACACATTAAACATGCTTTAAAGAACACCATATTGTTACTTTGCAAAATATTCAATGCGTCTCTAACGGGATCCTATCTTTCCAAATGGCTTGCATGGTTGCTGTTTTAGTGCTTGTCATGAGATGATGGAGATTTGGTAACAAATTTATCATTACACTAATTGTACTTTCAATAATAGTATCCCATGAGTCAGACAAAATTTGACACTTTTATCAATCGAATTCTAACCGTGATGGCCAAAAAAGTGAAGGAACTTCGTATAAAAGCGTGCCCGATCATAGAACGGCATCCTTTAGCGCCTAAAACGGACTTCGTGCGGCAGTTTGTGGAGATCGTATAAGCCTGTTACCGCATCTATGTTGAGAAAGCAACATGTGTGCAATGAACACATCATAGTAGTCTGTAGAAAATGTTTAATATTATCAGTCTAGTTTGAAATAAATTACATACAAGTTCATTGTTTAGTTTCTGCTCCTCCTTTATTCCACTGTGTTATAACTCCGCTCAACAATCTACAACGTCTTAGTAGAATTAGATAACAACTAGAGCATTGAAAGAAAGGCTAATTCCGAATGGCAGACGATCTAGAGTGATTAGAAGCTCCAAATATTGATGAAAATGAAGACCGAGGGAAAAGTCGCTACGTCGCTGCGTTCGCTTGATCGGGTGGTCGATGCAAACGGCCAAACACTGAAACAGGCCGTACGATACGAACAAACGTATCACGAAGCAGAAATCGTGTCCATTGGCTTAGCAGCGGCAAACAATAACGCCAAAAGAGAATGCGATCGTTTTAGGAGAAATTTGGAATTTCGATATGTCCAATATCTCCAGCTGCGTCCCATCAAAATTTTCTAGACCATCATGATTCAAAAGCTTTACTCCAACAATTTTGTCGCGAAAACTGAGGGGGAATTGATAAAAATCGAAGATGGATCTCAACAAAATGCCTAAAGGCATGTCTTCATCCATCATGGTAAAAATTCCGAATGGCTGGCGAAAGATACTTCACAAGGTAGTAGATTTATGTTTGCAAAAAAGCGTGAATAATTACTATTATAAGGGTGTTTATGCAAAGGAATTATCTCACTTAATTGTTTTGTTCTACAGCTAGTCGAAAAATAGTATTTTTTATGCAAACGTTATCGGAAAAGACCCTTCCTTCTATCAGAATCGTGATCGATTTGGAAATATGTCTGCCTTGGTATTCTTCATGTGTAGCTGAAGCGAGATGAATGCTGAAAATAAGTGCTACGAATGTTCATGTGTTTGAAGGAGGCAAAGTTTATTAGCTTGAGAGCGTTATCGTTTATCAGCTGTCGTTTCTGATCGTTGGTTTTGTGGTTCGATACAGTACTTCTTACTGTTATTTATTTATTTATTTTATTTATTTTTATTTTATTAATTGCTCGGCCACGTTGGGTTTACAGCAATAGTGCTTACTGACTACAGTATACAATTATTCACGAAGGAGTAGGAAGGAGTTTATGTTACGGAAAAGGAGCGAAGACGGGATCGGTAGACAGTATAGGATAGGTTGAAATCGAACAGATCTGAAGTACTATTAAAAGACACGACATAGCTCTTACAAAAGGCTCATTGCGAGCAAAACGTGTACGACATATAGGTAACTGGAGACGAAAACGATAACGTAAGGTGCGACAAGGTGCATACAAATGTAAGCGCGACAGAAGTGAAGGAGTATCAATCGTATTGAGCAATATGCCAGCAACGAAAGAAGCCTGAGCGACCGAGAGGCGGTGCTCCAACTTGGCAAGGCCTAATAGAGTGCATCTATCGTCATACGAAG
This sequence comes from Anopheles merus, assembly GCF_017562075.2. Taxonomy (NCBI): domain Eukaryota; kingdom Metazoa; phylum Arthropoda; class Insecta; order Diptera; family Culicidae; genus Anopheles; species Anopheles merus. The sequence continues at coordinate 15,472,996 of NC_054083.1, forward strand.
GAAGCGGAATAGAGTGATGACCCAGCGACCTACGAAATACGATCCTTGTAAAACGTCTCTGGATCCTCTCAATCCTTTGGAGCAGAGATAGTTGGACAGGAGACCAGATGACACAGGCATATTCTAGTACGGAACGGACCCAACAACAATAAAGGGACTTAAGACAAAAAGGATCATGAATTCCAGTTATCTTTTCGATGCGATGAAGTTTTGTTTGGAGATGGCTTTCAAGGCCTCTCCTCCAACCTCCAGTTTTATCGCGCCACAGAATAAACTTAAACGACTGGAAAATCAAATGTCAATAAAAAAAATGAATGCTCCATAGCTTCACTGGTTTTGCTCTATAGATGCCGTTCTATAACTCTTCATTATATTGCTGTCCTTTTCTTGTTTCTCATTACTTGTGTTTCGTTTCGCCTTATTCATCTAATTTTGGCCTATATTCACTTCTAATTTTCCGAGCAACAATCTATAAGAATGGTCGTGTGATCAGATTCGTGGATATCAGCAAACCAGTGAAGCTATGGAGATTTCGTTTTTTTCTATGCATGTTTGATTTCCCAGTGGTTTAAGCTTAATCTGTGGCGCTTGGGGTTAAGCACGAGGCACGGGGAACCACAGCGAGGTACAGCAAGACCTGCCGCAAAAGTGTGTGTGTGTGTGTGTGTGTGTGTGTGTGTGTGTGTGTGTGGTGTGTGTGTGTGTGTGTGTGTGTGTGTGTGTGTGTGGTGTGTGTGTGTGTGTGTGGTGTGTGTGTGTGTGTGTGGTGTGTGTGTGTGTGTGTGTGTATGAGAGAGAGAGAGAGAGAGAGAGAGAGAGAGAGAGAGAGAGAGAGATAGAAAGAGAGAAAGAGAGAGAGAGAGAGAGAGAGAGAGCGAGAGAGCGTGAGAGAGAGAGAGAGAGAGAGAATTCTTCAAATGTCATATTTTATTGTTTTTTGCCAGGCAAATAATTCTAATAGCGGTTTATTCAAACCTCCTGCCCGGCAGACCATGTTACCTTTGCAAGGTGTATGGATATTAGGAGGTGAAGTGCTTCAGAGCAACTTGACATAACAATACTGGGTGCTCCGGTATTATAATCGGGAAGGGCTGGAGCGGGGTATAGAAAATTGTATGCGATTTGAGATAACAATACTCAATGATGGCGCCCGGCAAACGCGCTAATAATTCACCTTCTAAATAAACACAGCTTGTACCTTTGTATTAAGCTGTCATTTCTGAAAAGCACCGATATTCCGATAACCGGATAAAAGGTGCTAGTATATGGCGCTCTACTGTAATATTAGTTCCTCATTATAAAAAAATCCGAATGAATTCGGAAGTTTTAATGCAGGTTAAAATCGATTGTGACTTACCGTTTCCAGCAAAACCAGTCCAAACAAATGCAACACTAAAAGCGCCTGTTTTGAATCAGTTTGGCTTGGTTATCGGGCGGCTGACATCTGTCACTTGGGTTACGCCTTTCCTCTGACGGTTTCGTATTGCTGCTTGGGTGCCAATTGCACAACTGTCAGCAGCACACCCACAACAACACACCGTCGTCAGCTGCCGTAAAGCTTACAGGGCTGTGTGTGCGTGTTTCGTTTCGTTCGCTCAGTTTTGTTTGAAACCTCGGGCGAATATTTGGTGACGGACCGTGTGATGGTTGGTTAGTAGTACGAAATTTACCAGCTCCATCTAATCAGTTGCAGTGTGCGCTGCCCAGCACCAGCGCTCACCAAGAAGTAAGCCCTCCCGAACGAGACAGATCCAAGCGATCGCCCAGCACGGTCGTTTGGTCAGGTGTTTCACCGATGCTGTCAGTTTCTGTCCGGTCGACGGATTGGAATGCGTAGTTGAAGGTGGTGATGGTGTGATGGTGTGTTCGCTTCTTAGTTACAGGCTGCTGCGTTGGTCTAACGGGCACGGCATTCCTGCACAAGGGAACGATAAGGCAGGTGTGATGCAGTTGTTGAAATCGTTCGTTATCTAGAGTCACACAACCGCTCACACATACGCACACAGAAATACACACACTCTTTTGCTCACCGTCGGACACCTGGGCCAGTGCGCGAAAAGGAAGAGGTGCGAAACGGACCGCAGAAGAGCCGAAATTGAAGCGCACACGTAGAAAGATTTCAAAATGGCGATCGGATTTGGAAAGCGTTGAAAGATCGTTCGGCCGGGTGAGGGACGCAGTGTGTACGCAAGCGATCGTACGGGAGATGTGTGTGCGTGAGCAGAGCGCTACTAGAAGATCTGTTGGTGCGCGCGGGTTGACAAGATCGTTTTCGTTGGTACGCGCTGGCGGCTGGCAAGCAAGTAACTCAGTGCACGGAGCGTATGTGTGTGGTGTGGCCAATTATTACGTTTTGTTACGCCCTTTGTCCAACGCAATTATTTTGTAGTGTTTTTGCCCGTTTGCAAAGCATTTCTGCAGCTGGTGCAGAGGGTCTTTTTTTTACTTTATGTTTGGTGTGCCACGTTGAACATCTTCCAGCGGGACGACGACCCCCCGTGTGTCGTCCCATTAGTCTGTGGCTGTGTGAACTAAAGAGGGAATCTATGAAGAAAGGTTGCAGCAACTCCAACAGCTCATGTGACAACGCGATCGCCAATGGTGCTTGATCGTGTGCGTTCTGTTTAGGAGCGACAGACGGTGACAATCATTCGTTATGTGTCGGGCAGTGTTCGTTGTGCAGGTTTGGCCTGGTAATAGACGCGAGCTGCTTCTCTGTAGATGTGTGCCTTACACCTGCGCGCTGAAAATATTTCACTGTGAACCTCTTCTCTCCCATTGCACTGGTCATTGCTGGCCCGACAGGTGACCTAATCAAGTCGGTCAACAAAGATCTGCTGCAGCCGTCTGCGGAATGTTTGGTGGTGTGTTCCCACTGTTGCTGGTTATGGGGAAACGTGTGTGTGTGTGATTTGTGAAAATATCGATATATCGTAGTCTCTTGACCCAACAGCCAGCAGTGGCACTGATTGGCGGCTTCTGATTTAAGCGTTACTGATCGTTTCACTTAAATTCGTTGCCGTTTCAAATGCGTGTGTGCGTGCGTGCTCGAGAGAGAAAGAGAGAGAGTAGGTGTGATTTCAAAGAGTGATTTTTTTGTGTGCTCTGGGTCCACGATCGCTAAATTACGTCAACATTTTGTCACCGAGCTCGTGTACCAGACGGACGAACCTGCACTCTGCTATTTGTATGATTGTGTGTTTGTGTGTGTGTATGTAGCAGTGTTGGTGTACGAGAAATAAGGACCATTTTTTTGGTGTTTTTTGAACGACTGATTTTGTGGGGAATTTTTTAGAGCCGTTTTTTGTTGATTTTAATTCATTCGTATGGCGGAAGCAGCCGACATTAATGCCAACCCTTTTTTTCTCAAGTGTTATCAATACCTAACACAACCATACGACAAGTAATTTTCTAATTTCTTCGTGCTTCAAACTGCTTGGTGTGTGCGTGAAGAAATTGCTTTCTTTTTGAGTTTTGCACGAAAGCTCTGTCTTACTTTTTGCCTTCAGAAGCGCGACTGCAGCTGGTATTGTTTTTATTCTCCTCCAATATGCTACCTCATTTCTTTTATTCGCCCTCAAACGCGCCTCGTACACGTAGGTCGGTATCGATAGCAAATCCTCGGCAGCAACACTTTATTTGATCGATGAGTGGCAATTTTGCTATTTTGTTGAGCGCGCACTCTTCGCCTCTTTTGCCCGCTCGAATGGTAGGAGAAAGCCATTCGTACGTAGAAAAGAAGAAAAACATACTAATGATTGAACAGAAACAGAGAAACTAGTTGCAGAGAACAGAGAGAAAGAGTGAGAGATGGAGACGGTTCATAGAATAGATGGGTGGGAAAAGTAAATCTATTCGCGTCTTAAAGCAACGCTAGCAAATGATTTGCTTTTGTCTCCGGCAATAATCAATCCTCTGATCAACGTGCCTCATTGCTTCACGTGTGTAGCACAGGAACAACCGTAAACCACTATCATCATTATCATTTGCAACATCATCATCAACAATAACTGCAACGACAGCACCGCCAACAGCAGCAGTTCCCGATGAAGGTTAAATAGTAGCAACTGCAAAACTCTCAAGGTAAGCTCCCCCTTCCAAACAACCGTGCATTTGTGTGTGTGTGCGTGTGTGCGTGGTGTTGCATGTGCACCTTTAACACATTTGTTTTTCTAAAACACAAACTTTCTTCCTCCTTCATGAGGTGAATGGAGCAAAAACTGTACATGTAATTAAATGCAAAACTATATGGTCTATAAATGCAACCAAGAATCCTGTGGATAGGAAACGGGAAGGGAAGAGAATGCACCAGAATGTAAAATAATGCATTCCTTGTTCTGCTTCTATGCAGTGTAGGAGACTATAGTACGCACGCAGTAATGCAGTGGTATTTGTTTTTGATTGCTGATACGTAATTAATTGCAGTTTAATGTGTTTACGGTTGCAATGATTCTGCCCGCGACGATTTATAATAACGATTGTGTGTATTAATTAGGAACTGAGAAAAAGGACAAATGATATAAATATTACAGCACTGTTAAATGTAGTTTAATTTTCAATTTGCTTATTTTTTGTCCATCGGCTTTATTGACTTTGTTGTTTATGTTTATATGAGACAAATTTGTTTATATTTTATATTGGTTTCGATGCTGTTTTTTGCTGTAAAACAATGAAAAATATAGAAAAAATAACAAATTAACCGTGTATCATGTGTGTTCAATTATAATATTTTAAGTTAAAAAGTACAATATTTTTGGTTTGTTGTTGTACTTCAGTCCATTGACGACGAGCTAACTTCAAGTAAATGAGAACAATTTAAAAAGCAATTGAGCTTAATTGAATGTTTTATTATTATTATTTGAAGAAGAAAAAAAGGATATGAAAAAGATTAAATTTATCTAACTTAATGACGTCAACATAATCTATTCCAGAGAATAAGTTCAATTATTTTTAATGAGGTAGAGAGTTTACTTTTGTGTTTATATATTAGTGATGATATTGGGTTGAATTAACTAAAAAAACAATAAAAGACAAAAGCAATACTTCAATTGCCTGTACAAACCTACAAATTCTTCATCAATCCCAATACACTATTCATGGGTCGCATGACTATCCTAGTTTTGTGTGGGAGTTCGGTGCAACATGGACATGCGATAGGAATACATCCATGATAAGAATACAGGCGTTGCCACTAAATATTGATTCTAACTTTTTTTAAATTTTTGTCTCTAAGGCACCAATTTTTGATAGCGTGTCACAATTTTTGCCTACAAAGCATCAATTTTTGACTGTAAATCAAACGCTTTATTTAAAAATTTAAAGTAATGTCTCAAACTGTGTGTTCTAAACTTATAAAATTTAAGATAAGTAGACCATTATTTTATTTTAATTTATAGTACTAAAATTGTTATTTTGGGCCTATTTTAGGAGTTTTAATGGAGTGAGAAAAGATTGGCATGTATTTTCAAATGTGAACAATGCCCTGAGATTTGATAGGATTTAATTAGTTTTTTTTTCACCAAATCAAATCACAAGGTTATTGTATTGTTTTTGGAATGTCAAAATACAGTTGTCATAAATCTGCTCAAATACATGATAAATTTATGTTGATTCCTACAAGAGTGAAAAACATTAGACATAAAGACAAGAATAGGTGAGTTGGAGTAAAAAATGTATGCTTTAGAGGCAAAATTTCGCAGTAACGACATAAATAACCGAAATAAATTACATGTAAAATCATTCAACAAATTTGTATTGTGCTAAAAAAATACAACTTTCGGTTCCAAAATCATGATTCCTATTGTATTGAATTGATTTAAAACATAAAATGAATGAAAAAAGAAATTTGCGAAGAAATGATTTATAACATGGTTTTACTAGTGTATGAATATTAACAATTCTTTTCGAGTATTCTTGTTTACACAAAAAGTTCAGTCGAACAATCAACCAATTTTTTAAATCGCAAATTAAATGAATACCAAACATTGTTACATCCTAAAAGGAAAACTCCCATTCTGTTTTAAAATTCATTCTAAGCAACAATGGACACTGTCGATGCCGAACTACAAGGACTTTTTTATCCCCTTCGTGTAGTGAAGTAGTAGGGGAAATATGGACCATATATGATTGCCGTTGCATTGCTGCATCCTTTATGTGTGACCTCTGCCATCTTCAGCTCGTGATCGTACGTGGCAGCCAATATCCTTTCACCTGTATTACGAAAGTGAAAAAGAAAAACCCCACGTAAAATTGCAATCGTGTTGCAGATAATAGGAGGGAGAACCTCCAAAAGATAAACCCTCCCAAAAAGAAGCGAAGAAACTAAACCTTTCCGACACTCACACACACATACTCAGCCGTCTTTTACTTCTTTCGTTTCTTTCAGAGCAACAAACATCGCCCATCGTCTCGCACTGCCTAGCAACGACACTTTCGACGAACACTGACCATCGTTTCCAGCCGAACCCAACCCAACCCCCACTGTTTATTGCACCCCGCGGCAGCAAAAGTGTCGAAAGTGAAGTAAAAAGCTGACCGCCCCCCCCCCCCCCACCACTATCTACCACCACCATTCTCTTACCAAGCATCGAAGTCTTGGAAGAAGCGCACAGAAGTAGAAGTGAAGTTAAAAGTCTGTGATTAAATTCAATTAGTGCGGCCGCCCGCGCGAGCGTGTGCCCCATTTGCGCCAAACCATAAAGTGTCATCGCATCGTTGCATTCGCTGCAAGAAAGGGAAAATCTGTGTGGTGGTGTGTGTGTCTGTGTGTGAGTGGTAAGGGTGAGAGTGTACCCCGAAGTGGTGTAGTGTGTAGTGCTTCTGGCGGGTTAGATTTTGGGGCCATTTTCACTTGGCCTGGGGGTGCATCGAGGTGTGACAATAATAGGTCAGGAAGTCGGAAACTTCTTCCGAGTTGGGATACCGAACTCGAGTCGTTCCGGCCGGGGAGTTTGGGGCAGATAAGATAAGACACTGCGCAGCCACTGCATCGGTAGCACAGCCGAGAGCGACCGAGACATCTGCTGCACAGTACCCGGGAGCGGCGGCAGCGGCGTCGGCAACACCATGGAGTCGATGGAGTATGAGGAGGCGCGCAACATGACGCTGCTGTTCTTCCTCGAGCGGCTGCTCGATCGCGGAGAGCCGAGAACGCTGCACGACCTGTCCTGCCAGTTCGGGGCCCGCGGATTCACCAAGGAAATGCGTCAGATCGCCGGCGGAAGTCAATCAGGTCAGTCAAGAAGGTGTCCTTTGTCCTTATTGCGCGCGCTGTAACATGGTCTGTTGTAACTTTGCCCCTTTCCGCTGGACTCGCTTCGTAGCAGCAGGCAAACCGACAGGTTTAATTTTAGTTGCGTTTTCTTCTTTTTTCCCATTCCCGTCGTGTGCTATACCTGAGTTGCCCATATCCTCTTGGGAAGCACCAGCAGCACCAGCAGCTCTATCGCACATTGAAGCTAGCAAAAACTGGGCTATCGATTTACCGTTCCCTCCACACGCTGCTCCATGGTGGAGGGCTTGGCGCTTCCAACCTTCTGCTTGCTTTGCACCCTCGGCGTGGCCGACTTCCGGCGTTGTTTTGCCTTGCCACGAATCGCCACACCACCGTGTGCAGTAGCAGTCTCAAAGGATTTTTTCTTTTGGAGAACGGTGGCTCCTGTGTGGGGTGAAAGTAGCAGAAGAAGGTTCCGTTCTTTGTTCAACAGCGCGTGGCACAGCGGGAGCACATAAAAATAATAATAATAAACTAAACCTTGAGAAGGAGGGTGGGCAAAGAGAATTGGTCTGTAGAAGTTGTCCTGCGCCAATCTAGGACACGACGCTATTCCAGTGGCAAATCGTGTTAGCATTTGTGTGTTGGCACCGAATCCTGGTTGGCTCACAATGGGTTTGGTAGTGGATAAAAAAAGTATCGGGATTGCTTAGAGTAGATTTAATTTTAAAGGTACTTAAATAGGCATCAGGCTGTTTTTGTAAGTTTAGTTTTTTTCAGCACACCAAGATTATTGCCGCTGGTGTGCTTTTACCATTAGAGAAAAGTTTTATCTTTTAAATCAATGTATTTTTGTTTAATGTCTTTATCTTCTTAACTTTTATGCCATGCTAGCATTCTTCTGCTGTGTTCTAGTTTAATTTTCTATGCCAATTTTCTACCCTGAATGTTTGTTGGTCAAAACATGATGCACAAAAATGCAGACCGAATATTAAAGTTTTAGACTTTAATGAACGAAATTAATGTACTTAGTTTGTATTGTGTTTTAAATCTAATTTTGGGTATTTTATATCGATATCAGTTTAAACTGATTTGAAGTTAAAATAGAATACACCAAATTTAACATTAAGTGAAAAATCTACGAGCTCTTCCGGCACTTGTTATTTTTTAATTTTATCATTTTTTCGAATGAACCGTTGCGGACCATGGGAAGTCTTCACATTAGATTTGAGTTACTAAGCATCTACTACTCATTCTTAGCCAACACTTCAAAACCATTTTGAATCTGTTTTTTTCTAAAAAGTTTTTATATGGTCAGTTTTGTTCAACCATCACTCATTACCAGTGCTGCAAAATGTCATGATCATCACGAGATGTTCACCAACGTAAACAATGAACATATCTGTGGTTGCTTGATGGTCATACTCAATGAAAGTGCGTCATCACGTACACAACTGAGATGATCAAAGGTGAGAATGACACAGTTGGTGGACCAATCACATGCTTGATGACATTTTGTATAGCACCCAACTCTAAGTCACTCACTTGGTCACGAAATTTTCTGTCGGTGATAATCACGACATTCTTGGAATATTCTTGGCGTGTGGTCCCAAGCAACAAAATGAGCATTGTTTCTCGCTCTGTCTACTTTCATTGTCTGTCGGGTCAAATATGCTCATTTTGTTTCTTGGAACCACGTACCGCATATCTCCCATAATTATCGTGATGATCACCGACAGAAAATGTCGTGACCAAGTGACTGACCAAGAGTTGATTGCACAAAATGTCACCAAGCATGTGTGATGGTCGCACCAACTGTTTGAGCCTCGCCTCTGATCATCACATAAGAGCTCGAGACGCTGACACGATTTTGTTTTAGCCAGAATTTGTCATGACTATGTCAGTGATATTTTGCAGAAATGATCACAGTAAAAAAAAAGTCATGACATAGTGACTGACCTCTGATTATCACAATTGAGTACGTCACGCTTATATGGATTTAGTTTAGTCAGATTTTTGTATGACATTGACAGTGACATTTTGCAGCACTGCTCATTATCTCGTAACTATTTTATCGAATCCTTTAAAGCTTACTGTCACTTTCGAATGTGTACATCATTATTCATCAGCTCCAATATTTTTTTCAACAGCTGTGGAATGGTGTATTTGTATCATAATAAAATTAAAATTTCAGTTCTTACACAAGATTTTCAACACGCCACAAATAACTGTCAAACTCAATCCAGCCTGAGACGTGTTGAAAATCATTTTTCTTCTTTAGGTCCTAGCATTGTCCTCCTATGATGGGTATGCTATCACAATCTGAGGATTGGCTATTTGAAAATCACAGGAGACGTGTTGAAAATCATGTGAAAGAATTGAAACATTACAAGGTTTTCCACGCCAATCTCCAAATCTCGTGTCATATTTAGATCACAATAAAATTTCAATTCTTCCACATGATTTTCAACAAAGAACTGTGATTCTGAAAACTCAGCCCAGCTTGTGATGTGCTGAAAGAACTGAAACATTATTGTGATGCAAATACAACATTTGATAGGTGTTGGAAATCATCTCGCAAGCAATGAAAAATGTTCCTACAAAATTTGGAAAACCCTGTGTTGCTGCTTTAAGCAGGATTAGGTTTTGCATTTTACTCAGCGTTACTCCCATAGTTCGCCCTGTGCGCAACGAAATGCTAAAAACAAAAATAAAGCAAGTGTTTCCGTCGTTCTCTGAGGTCACATGGTGACGACGTCCCTGTGGTGGTGGTGAAGTTTCGCCGCTTTTCTTAGCGAAGTGGATCACCAACAACAACATCTAACGTCACTCCGCCGCACCGGTGTCTCTCGGCTCCCGGTTGATGAAGCTGCCCAGCGAAGGGAGAAGGCTTATATTTTATTATAGTTTATTGTTTTCTGATTTACATCCCGAAACCTGTAGTGCTCCATTGCTGCTGATGTGGTGGTGGGCTGCCTTGCCGGCTGCCTGACGCACTGTTTCGCAAGCTCCACCAGCCCAAGGAGCGCGTGTGTGTGGCTTTTATCGGCCAAACTTCTTGAAAACTTGTTGTGCGCATCGGCTCGGTTCACAAGACAAGGTTATGTTTGAGTTGTTCAGTGCAGTGGATGCCTCGTGGTGCCGATGCTTCAAGCTCCCCCGCCTCCCCGCTTCTTCCATTTCATCTGCCCTAACAAGACAGACGCCCGATGGAGGAGGATGGTGCATGGATTTCTATGCGCACAGCAGCAGCATGTTTTCGTATGTTGCACTGCATTTGCGAAGGCAGTAGTGGGTACGTAGTACCCCACCACCACATGTACGCTTGAATATTCTCAGACTCGGCCTCTCTCACCTAGATTTCGCTCGAACGCGGGCAATGGTTGTCGGGGTGGCCCTCAAGGAACATAGAGGGAGAGCAGCCATTGGGCACGCGGAGGCTATTTCCTCTTCGTACAGGCTTGTTAATCTTATCCGGGGTGTGTGTATAGTTTGTAAACATTCGCGATGGAAAAGAAGGGTGATTTTGCAGCAGAAAAAGGCAGGAAGCCACACTAACAGACATGAGTAAGGGGGGGGGGGGGGGGGGGGTACATTGAATGCTACAGGCAAAATGATGCTCCCTCCTCACTGAATCTGGAGCAGTTGTTGCGCATCTTTTCAAGAAAATTGCCACCTGCATCGGGGGGATGCAGAAGAATATGGTGAACACACCGAACGGCCAAGAACGGCCCCACATTGGGTCAGGTAATAGGGTTTCATGGGTAGTGTGCTGCTTTTGTTGTTGTGTAGCCCAAGGCATAGGTGAAGAAGCATCGACTTCTGGGGCTTCACGTGTTGGTATTATTGGCAGGATTTTATTGCAAGCAGCGCCGCAGCCGAGAAATGCGTTCGGGTTGAATGCGGACCGTGTTACGACATGGGCCTGGCCGTAATGGACAATAAATTATAACACAAATATATATACACACAGCCAGTGCTTGAAATGGTAAGCCGAGAGGGGAGGATTGAATTGGAGGAGAGATGTGCATGTGTGTACTGCAATTGCACCAAAACAATCAAGCGCAATTGCAGTCGTTTAGTATTCGTGTGGCGTGTTGGGGGAATGGAGAAGGAATATAACATATCAGAGTGTGTTCTGTCTCTCTCACTCTCTCTTACTCTCTGTTTTGGTTGGGCAAAATTGTTTCGTGTGCTATTTCTAATTTCGAACGGGAAGAAATGGCTCATAAAAGCGCGGTAAACGTGGCAAAGTGTTTTGAAGGGCCGCATCACTATCGATGTAATGTGGTCTTCGGTGCTGCAGGGTAATATTACTGTGCTATAAAAAAACGTAATTTATTTTGCAATAATCTATCAACTAGAAAATTCATAGAACATCCTCTGCTCTACGTCTTCTTTGATAGTGGAGTCGTGAAATGTTATGACTGGCTCTGCGCCGGAATTTTGTTACAAATGACTAAATTCAATTTCATGCTTAAATAAGTTACAGCATTTTTTTAAATTAAACGATATCATCTTCCCTCCCACAATTTGAAGGTCTTCGTCTTCTGAACAGAGTTGTTAAATGAAAGATATGTGGGTTGAAAAATGTTTACTCGGGCGATTCTTTGAGTTTGACTTTGACTCTTTTATGTCGAAAACGACTAAAATCAGATTAATGGGGTCGTTATACATGCGTAGTAATGTTTCTGTTACACCCGAGACATGATTATGCATTCAATAATTCGAAAATATACAAAGATACAAAGACTGGTGTATGGGTATCTCAAAGATAATACTAGTTATAATAGATAATAGATAATTTTGTAAAACTATTTTTTGTTTCTTCTAAAAATATTGAATAGCAGGGGCGACGTTATACACGCATTTCATTTCATTTCATTTCATTTATTAATTTCAATATGTCTGCCTCCGGGGTTGAACATATAATTGCTTAAAACCTAGTTAGCCCTATTGGAACTAAACTAACTGTAACTTAACTAAACGAAGGGGAAATAGAAAAGGATGTAAGAGAATGGAAATCCATAATGAAAGTAAAATAAGCAGCGGATAAGAAGAAAATATTTAAAACAAAAAACAAAAGAAAAAAGAAATTAAGAATAAAAGAGACCTAATTAGAAAGAATAACAAAGAGCCGGAACATAAAATTAGAAATTAAAATCGCGGTAATGTTCATTGAATTGGCGCAAACAAATTAGCCACGGGTCGTTGAAGCCAAACGCTGTATTGCGGAAAGGTATTTCAAGAGCAGTCCGATTTCTTAAACACCTGGAAGGAACATACCAACTAAGTTGGGAAAGCAAGTCTGGAGCATCTATATTCCCTCGTAACAAATTGCTGATAAATGACACACATGCTTTAGTTCGTCTAGATTCGAGGGTGTCAAGATTGAACAATATGCAACGATCACTGTATGACGGTAATGCAGTGGTGGAATTTCCTAAGAGGCGACGATATAAGCACCTAGTGAAGCGCTTTTGCACGCCTTCGAGTTTGTTATTCCAACCTGCCCTGTTAGTACAGAAGACAACAGAAGCATACTCAACACAGGGCGCACTAGGGAACAATATAATGCCTTAAGGCACCTCAAATCGGTGAAGCCCGATGTCATGCGAAAATAAGGCCAAGGTTTGAATAAGCTTTACCGATGACCAATTCAAGGTGACTATCGAATGATAGCCTTTCGTCTAACATAACACCTAAATCGCGAACACATGACACCCTGTTGATAGCAGTGTTATTAAGAACATAATCGTGAATAAGAGGGGAATGACGACGACAAAAAGAGATCACGCTACATTTACTAGGACAGAGCTCTAAGAAGTTAGACGCACACCATGAAGAGAGGGAGTTGAGAAGAGATTGGAGTGCGCTGCAATCCTCCTCTTGCATCACTGGAACAAATACTTTAATGTCATCTGCATATAGAAGGTGGTTAGGAGATGGGAGAATAAAACTAATGTCATTTATGAATAACAGAAACAAGAGGGGACTTAGTACACTTCCTTGAGGGACACCAGAAGAATTGGAGAACGGTGAAGAAAAGGACGATCCGAAACTTACATGAAGATTTCTATTAGAGAGGTAAGACTCAATCCAGTGAACAAAAGACGTAGATAAACCTAATTTAGAGAGCTTCATTAACAATAGTTTATGAGATACTCTATCAAAAGCAGATTTAATATCAGTATACACTGTATCAACTTGGTAACCTGTATCCAAGTACTGGAACAAATTGGATATGAACGACATAAGGCTGGAGGTAGTGGAACGTTTTGGCATAAATCCATGCTGATTAAACGTTATATACTGCTTCGATAAAAACAAAAGCTCAGAATGAACGATGATTAGGTATATCATTTTTGTATTGTAAAATAAAATCGAAGATTCTTTGGTTGAAATGTATGGTTAAACCCGAGTAAGAAATGAGCCCGAATTGGACCGCCCTTTCGTAAATGAATAAATAACTAAATGAGTTATTACTTCCATAAGTTCCAATAACAAACAGTTCTCAAAAATATGATTTTTGTTTTGAAGTATAATTTTTCATTCATTGGTAAGATTCTTCTTCACTATTGTTTTGATGTATTTATTTGCTTTTGCTAAGTTATACAATTAGCTGGTTAGTAACATTAATATTAGATACATATACAATATTCTACTGTAATACATTATCAACTATTTAAATCATAATCGAGCCCATTGTCCAAACCTCTGTTATGAACATTAACGCTAAACAGGTCTGAGATTACGACAAAAAGTGAGGAAAAAATGGTACGACCATTGCCAAAGGCTTTCGAAAGTATTCGTAAGTCCGTGTATTTTTTCTACGCGAACCCAGAGCAATGTAGGGACAATCGAAGAGGCAAGAAAACACATTCCCATCCAAATGATGATGAGAACAAAGCACTGCATCCGGCGGCTCCTCTATTTGTCATTCCATTTTGAATGAAAAGGCTCGACCCGACCATGAAGCAAAAGCTAACCAGAACCTGCTCAACCGGCTGTGCTGAGGAATTCCTTGCCCCCCTACCACCGATCTCGTCGTGTGCATTTTGTGTGTTGTTTAGTTACCCAATCTGTCCCTCGGGAAAGCAAAGGGAAAACGGACACCACGTGTATCTTTTCTCAACAGTGGTTGTGTTTCGCGTCCAAGGGGAAGGTCCAATTCGTATGAAAGAATCACAACCACGGATCGGTTTTCGGAGTATCAGTTTCATCCGGCTTCTTCCTCCACAGGGTCGTGCGGGAAGAAGCAACCAGTGTGCGCGCACCGAACCAGAATGAGGGAATTTAGTGAAAGAAAACACACACACCGGTCAGAGGGGGGAAATCACTGCATAAATTCCCGAGTGCTACGAGTCGTCCCTATTGCGCCGCGAGCCTATCAGTGTCACCGTTACGAAACGACCCCGCACGAACCCCCTGCTCGCCCGAGAAAGATATTGTTTTTGATTTTAAATCCGCTTTTGAAGGATTGCCGGTACTTGTACAGTTCTTCGGGCAATGCGTTTCGTGCGACGTGCTGTGCGCAGGTTGCCGAGCCCAGCAAAACATAATACCCCACTGGTGGTGGTGGCGACCTCTCTTCATAACTGTTTAGTGTGGCCGCCGAGTTGGGCCGGCGGGGGGGGGGGGGGTTAAACATAACAGAGGAAAACAAGTACACAATGTAGGTTGCGGGTGGACACATTTGTGCACCGCGAGGACACTCGACATTAGTTCAATCAAGAAAATGAGCCACGCTCACCTTTTGGAGCACGGTGGGTCTTCTTCGCACGTCGCAGAAATAAACAACGGTTTTACGGCAGGGCCCATAACAACCGCCACCAGAACGTTGGAGGTCAGCGGCGTGTCTTGGTGTGTGGTGATGTAATGTGTACATTAGCCGTCCGGTACTTGTGTGTACACCTTTCGGGGTATGAGCGGATATTTATGGATGAAACTTATTTTGTCAAGAACGTAGCGGCAGCACCCTACCTGACGCGCGCGAGACTGTCACACTGAAGGTGGCCATAACCGTAAGTGCTGCTCACCGCAGATGACCATCCCCAACACATTCTGCGTCCGTCGCTCGTATGTCGCTCGCTTCCTTGTCTGCATCTTGTATGTTAGTGCTTTACATAACTACCATCGAAAAAAAGGAAGGAACCAGGACCGCTTACAGAGCGAAGTGCTCTCATGAGATATGCACGCAAATGTTTCGGTGTCCACGTTCACGTTTGGTGCTTCTTCCTGTGCTAAGGGGCACTCGGGGCAAACTGGCCACCTGCAGTTTCGACAAGTTTATGCATTTAAATTTGCTTCTTATCTTAGAATGGTTCTAAATATAGTGTTTTATGTAAATCATGAACCTGTTATAGTAATCTAAAGCTACGGGTCACGGGGATTTCTCAAGCTGAGCTGAAACTTTCTCAAGCACTTATTAAAGTTTCTCAATTACTCCAAACTTGTTCTCAGTCTCGAGCCCGTGACCGTCGTCAGTTTTTCTCACTCTGAGAAACTGATATAGCCACTCAAGCTTTATTTCGAGTAAATAGAAAATAAGTTTTTGATCCCTTGTGTTTAAAAAAAAAATTCCGACAAGCGAATAGCAAAATTACTGCTCAGATTCCAGATATACGATCGCTGCATCGTAAACTTTCTCAAAAGTTTTTCAAAAGATTCTCAAACCGATTTTATGCCGATTTCACAAATGTTGATAACGTAAATGTGATCAACACAAATGTTGATAACGTAGTCAAAAACTATCACGAGTGCCTGAGAATCTGATGTCGAGAATGTTTCTCAAACCCCATTGCCCCGCGGCCTAACATTTCTCGTGGAATAAATTTAAAAGGTAAAATTAAATTCTCATGGAAACTAAAAGGTGCTGATTTAAATGATGATCGATGGTGCAAAGGTGCTGATTGATGATTTAAATGATGCTGTTTTAATCGTTTCTGAAATAAAATTTCATGAAAATTCAGAGAATTAGTGGAAAAAATAAAGGATGTACACTCAGATACATAACATTTGTTGGTATAAATCGTAAAAAATATTTGGAATTTTACCTCTTTTCAGTTTTTGCTATCAAAACTTGTTAAATGTTGTCATTGGTGCAAACAAAGATCCAATCCATTCCGGAGACAAACATATCATCTCTATTTAATATAAGAGCTTTTGAATCAACTGATTTTAAATACAAGTGGCTCTGTAAACCAATTGGCATAAAACATTAACAACAAAAACCTGCATTAATGGACAATTTTTAAATCAATCATGTTTGATTCTATTAAATCAATAGAATAAAAGTAGATCAAACGCAACCAAAAACCATATCCTTTATAAAACGAAAACGGCATCACTCTATAAGGTTTCGTTAGCCTTGACTTGTTGATTGTGCCCCTTGGGACATTTTATTTTCTTCATGTTTGCTATTATTTGTATTACATCAATAAAATATTGAAGCTATGATTATTGGTTTAAAATTTATTTTTAACATCAATTCTATGAGATAGAAGGTAAAATCCTCCTAACATGACCATCGTGCCACATGCTCCTCTATCAATGTCTTTGGTACTGGGCCAGTGTAAAACACACATTGTTCATCTTGCTCTCTTCATCCCCGTCAAAGCATTGGACAAGAAGTTGGGAGCAAAAAAAACAACAGTGGCCAAGCTGTCATTATAAAAGAGGACTTCTTTTGCCTCAAAATGTTAGTGGATGAATGGCGGGAGGAAACCTCATTGCAGTAAAACAATACTAACAAGAAAGGCAATGCAGAAGCGACCATTGAAAATAAAATAAAAAATATTATTAGGGTCTGGGATCATTTTTGTTGCACTTTACTGACTCGCAAGACTGCGGCAGATGCGGAGATGTGCGCAAGCGAGAAACACGGAAAAAGAAATTAACCACGTGGTGGTGTGCCGCGCTCACTAATGCCACGGGGAGGAAAATTAAGAGCAAGAGCCAACCATCACCTGGGTAGGAGAGCCTCGGTACAAAAAAAAACACGACGAACGGAACTGGATAGTCGAATGCCATCGAATGGCCGCTGCAGCACCGTGCCACGTCCGGTCCAAAAATTGCTGCTCGAATTTGCGTGACTTTCCTTTTTTCTTTTTTTGGTTCGAATTTTCCTCCCTCAACGTCGAAGTGATCACCACACACGGCTTGTATGGATCGAGAAGTAACCTGCAACTTGTGGCCGTTTGGTGGATCGGCCTGTCTTCCTCGGCGTGGCATCTGTGTCGGGGTGCATTCGGGAGGTGTTTCGTAGCTTTTTTTCGACTGCAAAGTGCATTACGCTCATCACCCAGCAATTCCACCTGTAAGGAAGCTCAAGGAGGAAATACAAACCACAGCGGGGGTGAGTTTGCGATGGAAAACGCATTCGACAAACTGCTCGGAAACTCCCCGCCGCTTCTTCCCCCGTGGAGCTCTCGGCGAGCTTAATTTGGGGGGAGAAAAGCCCCAACCGCGTGCGGTCACTCCACGTCCGAACATATCAGCTTTTTCATATTTTGACTTCTTTCGTGAAAGTGAACGCGCGTGTCGATGGTGCTTATGGGTTCGTGTGTAGTTTTTTTTTTCTTTTGCTATTTCAAGTCCTATTACGTTGCGATATGTCTTTGCGCACCCCTGCTTTGCGACGTGGTTGCCACATGCAATCGCAAGTTTTCGAACACCGCATCACCGGGTGGGGAAAGTAGCGGCGAAAAGTCGTGGCGTTTCGTGATTAGGGGCATTTTCTTCGAAAACGAAACCAAAGTGAACCTTAAGCGATGGGTCCAGCACACAACTACCTAACCAACCAACCAATCACCCTTGGCCAATCACACAGCACGGGTGAAAGGAGGGTTTCGGAAAGGTGGAATAAGTGGACGAAATTATGTTGACGATTCGGCAATCGAATTTGACCGATTAAAGCGCGATCGTTCGTTATGATAATGGGTGTGCGCATGCTTATTGATTTGAATTATGACTTACTTTAAATATTTCCATCTGCGTTTGGGGGAAAGAGTACGCGTGACTCTTGTGTGTGTGTGTTAATATGATAATTGTGCACCTTTTCGGGGTTATGTATTTCCCATTCCCGGTCGGACGATAATTTTGGATCATATTTTATGCGCTTCGTGTAACACATAACCAATCCCTTTAGAAACGAGGGTTACCGTCATCTATTAAACTGTTTTGAAAAATCTAATTTGTGTGTTAGGTTAGGTTAATCACATGCCAGGCTTCATAACATAATAACTTCATTGTGGTTGTGATTAGTGATGTGCTCTCTGATATGCCGCGACTCCGATCTGACTTCGGCTATTGTTATTCCGATTTCGACTCCGGCAAAATCGGAACTACTAGTTCTGCCCGGAGTCCTCCAGAGTCGTCAGGAATCGTCCGAAGTCGTCCGGAGAGTCGCCCGGAAACGTTCGATGTCGGAGTCGTCTAGAGACGTCCGGAATCGTCCGGAGACGACAGAAATCGGAGTCATTTGGAGTCAACATGATCTGCCCGGTGCAATGTTCTTGTGATCAGGCATTTCATTTGGCTGTGTAGATTTTTGTCTTTCACTTTGCGTGTGTATTTTCGTATACAGGGCAACTCCGGACGACTTCCGAATTGTGCGGAACTACCTTTTGGAGTCGGATCCAAAATTATTGAAGTCGGATCGGAGTCTACTTCGGATTTTCGCCAACTTCACCCATCACAATTTATGATTAAGTCATTCCGAATTGTGATTAGATATGAAGTAAAACATACATAAAATCACTCTGGAATCTATCTAAATAATTTCAATCATTTTGGTTCTTATTCAATCTATAATGATGATTCAGTGATGGTGTGATGATTCAATTATCTTTAAGAGTCCTCCCTTTAAGTATATCAACAACAGGTTACAAACAAATAGGGCATATGTTAACCAGGGCATTTGCGGGGATTTTAACATGCAAGATTTAAAACCATGGTATGTTTCTGATAGTAAACAAAGCAAAATAAGCCGCTAAACGTACATAGTAGCTCAGGATGTTAGTGATATTGTGTATCTTTAGGTGTTGCTTTGCCAAATCTAATACTGTCCACGGCACTTCCGGTTTTCGATATGCCTATTACTCTATAAATTAAGGTAAGCTATGAAATTTAAAACATTCATAGTCTTTTTTGTAAAATTGGTATCAAAAGTTTCTTTTGAGTTGTCATCCAAGTTGTTCCTCCCTTAATTTTTATTTTTTAATTGCATTATTTGCTGGTCTACAATAAACCTCACTACTCCCATGCGAGCATTGTAAACTGTTGATTACCCTGGTGATTATGATGTCTCTCCCAAAGTGTGCGCATGCTGTCTATCCAAAACAAATGATTTCATTCGCCCGATCGTTGAGCGTGTGGAACTGTTTTTATTAGCCACACGTGTGTGTGTGTGTGAGTTTGCTTGATGATGTTGGTGGGAAGAGAGACGCATCGCCGGGGGTGAGAAGCGTCTCCAAACAAACAACAAACAAATCCAATGTTTGCCAAAGTGTGCCATCAGCGAGGGGAGCGAGAATTTTTAAACAACGGCGCAACACCCCTCCCCGGCACCGATCAGTGAAGCGGAGAAAATAATACCGATCAACGCGCATCGCCATCGCACGCGGCCCTAGGAAGGGTGAGCGCGATAACAAGGGCGTTTGTCTGCGCTCGATCGACTTTAGTCACCCGTGACGGAGGCAGCAAATGTTGCTGGTGCTGCTGCTGCTGTGTCTGGTTGGGTAGGCGTACGAGCAGATTGATTGTGTTCCCAGCGGCATTTATTATGTTTCGATGCCAAGCACATCCCGAGAGTGTAGTGTAAGACGAAGCGCATGCGAATCCAGCCATGTCAGGCCGCACCTTTTTGTGCTTCAATTTGGCTGCTACTTTGCGCGAGATTCGGTCTGTTTTGCTAATTAGCTGCGGGTGTCTGTCATTCTGCAGTGTGCTGGGTGAGAAAATGAGAAAAAAAAACGCCCGTTTTCTCGTGGCTTGGTGGCAGAAATGTCATGAAAGTATGACGATCGCGCGGGTTCAACGGTTAAGACGTGTTGCGCCTTTATTCCGGCTCAAAACGACATCCGGTTGCTTTTTGCCTGGTGACATGAGGTTTATTCAACTGCTGTTTGTGTTTCATTTCCTGCTTCTCTCTGTATCCTCATTTTCCCACCGTATTTTTGATGTCTTTCTGCTCTCTTGTGTTGTGCTAAAAGTATTTAATTACCTAAAAGCACACAAAACTTCACAAGCTCCTCCAATCTGGCGCTAATTTGAAGTTCGCATGAAAAAGCGACCACAGATGAATGAATTGTATCGCGCTCTATCGTTTTCCACTGTGAATGCATCAACCCAAACTCCCTAGCCCTTTTCGTAATGGAGCGATTTAATAAAGTGAGCTAGGGCGGCGGGCACAGTCACGGATACGCCGCAGCGCGCATCGTGATAAAAAGCGAAAAGCGTTATGCTTTCCCAGCATGGATGGGTTTGGATGGGGGTCGCCAGATCTGATCATCCCCAGGGGTGCGCCTGAACAGCAGACGTTTAAAGTGGCCGCTTCGGTCCCTGTCTCTGGTACAACATGACCCATCGCTTCGCATCGCGCACAACATGCCATGTGTTCCTCAGTAGCGCTGAAGCTCAAAAAGGTCGTGCTTATCGTGGCGCGTTATCAGTAAATTGTTTGATTTCTGTATTGGAGACGATTTTACCTTTTCCATTTTATATGTTTGGGGCCCAATTTGTCGTACCAAAATGAACACATACATACACACTCATCGTCTAATGTATGTTGCGTGTGCTTTGTCGATATCAGAAACGCGCGAGCGCTTGCAGCCAGATAAGGATTGCGCTTGTTTTGTTGCCCTTGTAGAGCGTCGGTCGAACCCAAAAAAGCTATCATGTGTGTATTTTGTCCGCCCATTTTTCCGCTGCGCACTCTGGGGTGGTGTATCTGTGTGGCTGAAGGAAAACCGCTGTGTGGTTTGGTGCGGTGCGTAATAAACATTGAAACGATACCATTTCGACCGGCAAACCACGGTCAATGCTACTCTCCAGCCCGTGTGTGAGTGTTTGATGGGGAATCCGTCGTGTCTATATCGCGCACATGGCGATTAAACGTGCAATAAAAACTGTACCACACTCCCCCCCCCCTCTTTGACCGCTTGTTTTCGGTATCGTATTCGCGATGTTTGCACTTTCCTCCTACTCTTGCCAATGCTCCGTGTCTGACGGTTAGCACTACTTTCGATTTCTGCGGCTATTCCACATTTAGTGAGTGCTGCTGCGTCGTTTTAGTGGCCAACTGAAGGCGATATATGTTTATGCGCGTCCAATGCGAGAAGCGAGCAGTAGTACGCCCCACTCAGATGTTGGTGTGTGAGACACTTTGCTCGTTAGCCACACGCAACAAGTAGTGCTGGAGGAAGAAAATGTGTTGGGTGATCCAGAAAGTTGGTGATTTGCAAACCATTTTCTCTGGCAGCGTTTTAGGACCCATTTTTGGAGGAATTTCGAAATTAATACTTATAAATTACCTAGAGTTGCAGGTGAATAGAGTTTATTGAAGAAGTTAGTAGGGATTAGTGCATAGTGGGGACCAATATTTTTCTCAACCGCAGGAGTCTGAAGTAATGATTTTATTTACATATTTATTAAAACTTTCAGACCTCATAAATGGATCCTAACTAGCTCTATCCAATTTAGAATGTTATCTAGCGTTTAGTTAAGGGTTAGTTAAGAAGAAGGAGAGAAGAAATCGAAAAGAGGATAGAGTACATGTAAAGTCGGAATCGGAGATGATTGTTGAAGTTAACTGATGAGCGATTTATTGAATTAAGAACTTGGCTAGTTCTGATGATAACATAGTCTTAAAGATCTGAGAAAGATATCATAACATTGAGCAGCACCTTAAGATATAATTAAGGGATTAAGGGAGCACTGTTGCCAGGATTAAGGGAGCACTGTAAAAGTGTAATCATGAGTTTATGAACTAGGAGCACGAGGAAAGAGGTATATACAACACTTACTTATTAGGGACGCACCTGCAACAAATTGGACAAACATCAGGCACTTCATACAGAAGTAGAATAGATGGTCGCTCAGTAATATAATTGAAAGGACCATTTCCAAATGATTTGCATATAGATGATCATTGACAAGAAGGATTGAACAGATCTAATTTATGAACAGAAGGGACTAATGACATCGTCAGAAATCAATTCTTTTCTTTATCCTGAGCTATCTGTGGAATGCTCAAACTTTGTGTCCTCTTACTAAATATGACAAAATTACTTCCACGGTCACTGAACACTCTTTGAAAGACCTAATGCATGCGGGGGAGACCTACATAAGGAAGCGCGTGGTCATCGTACCTTCAGCTCGCATTCCGTTTGGTCCAGCAGCGAAGTCTGAAGAGCGAGAGCACACCGAGAGAAGTTTGGAAAAGCGTGGAAATAGTACTGGCAACAGCGCCTCGTTCAATCAGTGAGATTGCTGGCCACCCTCATCGATTTGGTGCGTTGTGGTGTGCTGCAGAGGAATGGAGTGGTGCTGCTGCAACGTTTGCGATCTTTTGCCATGAACGGTTATCTCCCCGAACAACAGCCGCCACTTTAACCATTATTCGAGTAATTAGCAGTTTCTCCACGCGCGTCCAGCCAATCGATTCGCGTTTCTCTGGCGCGGTTTGTTCCGCCGTACGATAAAGAAAGGTGAGGTTTAGTGTTGGTGTGCGGTGTCCGGCATCACTCGGAGTGCGTTTCGATTTCCATGGTCTCACCCAACAGTACAGTAGACGACGATGACGGCAACGACAACGACGACGACGACGCAGTAGAGTAAACGCTTATCGATGGTTTTATGGGGACTTTTTTCGGCTACTTTTACGCGGTTGATGTACACACCTTTTTCAATTTTTCGCCTTCACTTTCGATTTAGTTTTTATACCCTTTTTGATATCATCTGGCCAGGGCGGGCGTGAAAAGGAAATTCATGATAATAAACGAAACACAGTCGATACGCTACAATTTTGCTTTTAATTGTTTTGCGATCTGTGATTTTGTTGGTTGTCTCTGTGTCTACTTTTTTGTGGGTGAACACGTGGCTAACTGTAGCCGCTAAGGAAATTAAAATCATTGGCTGTTACATGAAGCTTAAGGCCACTGATACCCATTTATTTATTAGCTTTGTGAATGTTAGTTTTTTTTTTCAATTGATTTAATGCCAAGAAGGAGGGCTTTGGAATACTTTGGGTTAAATTTGTATACTGGTTAAACATAGACTCAGCCACAGAGATTGAAGTATACTAATTTATCCAAATAATTCGTTGTTTGTTATAAAATAATAAAATAACAAATCTTAAACAATTAACGTTTTGAACTCAGATGTTGTTTACCAGTAGCCTATTTGTACATTATTGATGTTTTAAAGCAATTAAAATATCTAATAATCAATTAAAATAATCTTTGCTGCGTTGCAACAGAACGAATAAATTCGTATAACACATGATAATCTCACGTGGAAGACTAAAATTTTGTGCTTTTTTAAATAAAGTAATATTCCATTTATGATGTTACTAGAGATTACTGTATTTGTTTTAAATATATGCTTCTTTGGAATTAATTGGGAGTAACAAAACATGTTAAATCGAGTACCTCCCTACATGTCATGTTAAGAGAAACCGCAGACGCTGTACACCGATACTACCTTTAATGTTATGCAAAATGATTAATCCAAATTAACCCTCCCGGACCGTGAGGGAAATAATTAATATGCTCTATTTTTCCTTTGTTGTTCCTACTCTGTGTGTGTGGCTAGGCTACAAGAGGTTCCAAGCGGCGATTGCAGCCAAAGAGAGCTTGTTTATCCTGTCGCACGTTTGAGCGATGATGATGATGTGCAGCAGCCACCGCCACCGCCACACACAAACTGCACTGTATCTGCGGACTAAAACACTGTAGCTTTCTAACACAGGAAGAAAATCGAACATCGTCGGACCCGTCTCTTCGCCCGCAGACACACCGTAGTAAAAATAATCATGCAATAGTTATGATTACATGTTTATCCCTCCGCCAGCGCTTGCCCTCTACCTCTGTCGCCACCCCCCCTCCATTCGAGCGGATGAGATAGTTGATGATTTGATCGGAAAATCGAAGCGAAAACAACCGCTACGCGGCAAAAACCGGATCAACCAAATGCCTTCCGAATGGGAGCAGAACCGGGGTCCGGCGCGCATAGGTTATCGCTATCGGAGAGTAGTGCGCCCGACGGCAATCGTGATATCGTTATATCGTAGGTGCATATTTTTCCTTTCCTTCCTTCACAGTTTTCTTTTCATTGAAGAGAGACTATTACCGGTTGCGCGCGCGAGATCAAGGCCGGTGTCGGTTGCAGCGTGAATGGCACGAGGGAGGGATGCACGTGAAGATGACGTTGCCACTGCCCGCTGTTGCTGTTGTTGTTGTTGTTGTTGTTGTTATTGTTGTTGCTGTTGTTGTTGTTGTTGTTGTTGTGTGTTGCTATTACCCAAAGGCTTCCGGCTGTGCCTGCAACACACCGAGCGCATGGTGTAAGTAACATCCTCCATTCGCTGGTATCAGTAATGATGCGCGAGAGAAACACACACCTTCATCGCTTGCCTCCGCAGCAGCACAAGGGGGAGCAAGAAAGGTAAAGGTGGCTCACGCTGCTTGCCATTACTTGCAATATTTTCTTTTTCTTTGCGGAAAAGTGTGGCCAATACGTGGAGGAATTTTATTTGTGCGAAAAGTTTGTGTTTTTTTCACTGCTCGACACGTCGTTGAGAAATTCGCAATATGGCCTCGACACGTAGTTGGTTTGCTTGTTTGGTTTGGAGAAGAATTGTGGCTTGTTTTTGCAACGGCCAGACGCTTTGTTGAGATAGTCGTAGCAAACGTTGAGGTATCATCTCTTAAAGTATCACAGGCATCTTACAGAATATTGAAAGTTTCTTCTGCTTATAAAAGAAAAAAAAATAAATGTAATTGTAGCTTATCACTCGAATCCATATTTACAACACTTCGGTGAATTGGTTCCGCAGCCACAAACGGATTGATATATAAATATGTTTGCTTTGCAGCCCAGCACAGCCAGCCTTGCACCATGCATCGATGAGAAGTAATGGTCCGACTGCAATTATAATTAATTGCTTCATATAGATTTGTGTTGAGACTGGTGCAACAAAAGGTTTGGCCCGGGGGGACCTGGGGTGAGAGCGAGAGATTCACGAAAACGGCGCACTGATAGAAAATCCTCCCCAGCGGCGCGGCGCACTGTGCAAGAGTCCATTCAACCGCGAAGATTCACGTCGACCGAATTTAAACGAGGGAAATTGATGAAAACGAGACGAGACGCTTAAGAGAGATGCACAAAAATGGAAAGCCTAGAGGAGGGGGCAGTCGGTCGCAGGTTTTCTCTTGCACACTCACTCCCCCTGCTGCATCGCACGCTTTGTATGCTTCACACGTGGTGGAAAAGGGGAGTTCCGATTTATAGTGGAGCGTTGGGAAACTGAAGCAGGAAATGAAGAAAGAGAGAGAGAGAGAGAGAGTGATGACGACGGGCGCATTCGTCACGTGGCCACTTTTCATTTCACTGTTGGTCGCACCTATAAAATCTAGTTAGTTGTTTTTAATTTCTGCCGTTTGCCATTTCTTCCAGCAGCCTCTCTCTCTGTGCCGAAATCAATCTTTTTGAACCTTTGTTTGCCATCGAAGGAGAGAAAGAGAGCAAAAGGAAAGCAAACATGGGCCACACGCTCGATTCCAATCGTTCAGTGAAAGTGAGTTGCCAAAAGTGAGGCGGATTTATTTGGACCAACTGATGACCGTCCGGTCGGTTAGCGGGATTTGAGATTAGTAAAAGTTTAGTTTAGTTTTTATTTCGCCTGATGATCGATGTATTTCGCCAATTGCTATCGATTTGGCCGGGTGGTTGGCGGGGAAATAGTTGTGTTTTTTGCCCCGTGTAATAATTTCTAATGCCGATCGAGGAGCGGCCAGAAACGTGAAATAGAAAGGTCATCATCATTCGGATTGTAGGATTAATTCGTGATTGCATCATGTGGTTTTTGCTGGCAAGGTTGTGAAGAATTTTAATTGCTTTATTAACTATAACAGGCCCGGTAGAAGTGCAACGACATTGAATGATGATAACTGTTAGTTGCCTAGTAACTAGTTTGCTGATTGTTTCTTCCATTTCTTTTCTTGATTTGTATTATTTTTTTATAATTTGGTAATCAAAACAACACAAAAGGAAAACAATGAAGTGCAATTGAATGTGGGAAAAATATTTACATCGTCAATGATAGTAGGTACTTGGGTATTTATTGTTACAAGGCATTCATGGTAGGCTTTTTTGCAGTTAGTGTTTAAAGGGAATTTGGTTAGATGTTTATACAATATATAATAAATAATTTTAAAATTATTGAAATGTTACGTCAATATTGAAAGGCTTAAGCTGAAGTGGAGAGTTGATCGATGTATAAAAATGATTGGATTTTAATAATGTTGTTGGTATCGTGGTATGTGCAATGAGGCTAAAGGAGGGATCTCCAAACACTCCAGCTCGGGGACAGTTGCATTGCTTCGAAAATAATTATATTGAAGGCCATTTGACCTTACCCTTAACTTATGGGTAAACTTAAAATCTCGTTTTTTTAACAAAATACTAACGAGACTTGTAGAGTTTCGAATAAAATCATGATTTTAGAAAAAAGAATAAGAAAAGTAAAAAATACAATTTTATTTAAAAAGTAGAAATATTATAATACATTGTTTAACCTTTACAACGTCATCGTGGGCCATATTATAAATTCTCAAGGACCGCATGCGGCCCGTTTGCCATAGTTTTAGACCCCTGGGGTAGAGCATAAAAAAGAAATACTATTTAAACCAAATAAAGCTATTTTATTCTAGGAGTCAAGATATTTTGATTGTAGGAATATAATACACATTCATGGTTAAATAAATTATTAAATTTTTTAAAAAAATAATTATCCAGCTAATTCAATTATTAAAAAAGCATTTATGAATAATGTATGCAATCTTTTAAGTCATATAGAATAAACACAGATAAAAATAATAGTAGCATATTTACCCTTCATGTTGGAATACTAAAATTTTCAGCTTGCTCTGTAAAACATTCGCCAACAGAGATGTTTTACACTGTTTATTTATTTTGTTTTGTGCTGTATTATCGTGTTTTATCACTAACAAATGTAAATAACTAAAAGCAAAATCCATTATATGGATTTTTCTGTTTTCTATTTTGAATTGTGTTCTAAAATAAAACACATTTAACGATTTCTGTTTTTGTATGAATGCCTATAATATTTCTGTACAAAAAGCGCATAAAAACTGTATTTCTCATAAGCCCTGTTTCGGCTCATATTTTAAACATTTTTTGGCTCAAAAGATCCTGTTCTACACTTTGTGGCGTATAATTGATAGTTTTTGGTTCTACATATTTTGTATGCTGTATTGACATCGTTTGAGCTGCCAATTGTCAAACTCTATGTAGAAAAAAAGCACACAAAATACCAAAACCTAGCGAAACGTCATGTAATGTAGCCTTTCTCGTTATATACAACGGTTATCTTTATGTTGTTTTCGTTTTTTAACCTAATATCGATCGCCGGCAAACGATAAGATACGAGTCTGCACTAGCACGATAGAAAATATTTTATTTATCGCCTTTTAATTAGCATCTTCAAACGCGTGTGTGTTCATGTATATTAACCACCGTCCCGTTTCATAACTACGGGTTTGAATATCGACGATGCAAGATAAAAATCATCACGATCGCGCTGGCTAATCTCAATATCAAACAAATAAAAACGCGGAAATGACTTCCGAGCGCCATCATCATCATAGCGGCATATGCGGCGATGATCTTTCCCGAACCGCTTTCGTCACATTATCACTCCCCAAAGGCAAATCATGTGCGCTATGATTATTGGCGTGCGATATGAAAGTATGCCAAAAAAAAAAAAAATACTCTCAAACACTCGAACTTGTCATTAAAGTTTGTGAGCCAACTATTTGCGCGAAGGATTGCGAGAAAAGCCAACGGAATTGGAAGTAGAAGCAACAGCAAGCAGCAGCAACTAGTTTTGGATGCATGGGAGCAATTGGCACATAAATCCGCCCTCCTGTACAGCAATGTAGGTAAACGTATGTATAATCCGTCGTTCAAGATTGCAAATGTGTCTGTGTGTGTGTGTGTGTGTGTGGGAAAAAGTCGACTTACTTCGTTGAGGAGAGAAACTACAACAATCCGCATTCTATTTAAATCCGTCCCTTTTTCGGGTGGTTAATGATTTTGTGTGTAAATATGCATTTTTTCCAACGGAGTCTACCGCTGGCCGTTTGGCATAGACTGTGTGTAGGTGTGGCATGTCCACACTGCTAGCAAAACTGCTTTAAAAGCAAAACAAGTGCCATTCAGTGTGTCTCGCAGTTTGTCAGCTTTCCTTGCGGAATGTTGCCCCTAATAATTGTTGCCCCAATCCGGAGAAAATGGCTGTGTGGGTCCGTTTCTTTCACACACCAGCAAGAGAATAGAGAAGGGCATTTAGGGGCGAGTGAAGGGGACTCTAAATGCTTTTCTGGAATTTGAAGTAGGTTTGAAGCTGACCACTACTCTCTCGGCATTAGGTGTGTTCTTTTAAAAGTGGGAGCTTGTCTGCTAAATAAAACCGCCTTCTGTGCCCTTTACTTTCGGTGGTGCAATTGTACTTTTGACACGTGATGTGTATTCTTCGGCTGGCTCATCTTATAATGTGTCCAGCTTTGACACCTTCACGCGTAGGTCAACACTTTCATGCAATCGAAACATGATGATGATGCGTTTTATTGTTTTATTATATGCCCGGTTGGTGGAACAAGGTCGCCAACGAAAAAGAAGGAGGAATCTTTTCTCATTCCTCAGCCCGTTGTACCGATCTCGATTTTGGAGCTCAATTTCAGCCTTTCATATTTTAGCTTCAATCCTGAAAAGGTAATGTTTCATTTCGTGCTGTTTCTGTTGTTGTTTTAGTTGCTGAAAGGTTTTCTCCCGTTTTTGCACCCCAGAATAGTGTTGTTCGATCAACCAGATTAGCCTTTAAAGGAAAGGGAGATTGATCCGAGAAAGCAACAACAGGTAATAGCCGGCTTCCGGTGTGTGGTAATACACAACTTAATCCCTATGCTAGTGTTGTTGGGCGTTGCATTCTCCCTGGACTGGCTCGCGCTAAACTAATCGAACACATTTTCGCCCCGAGTTCAAGTGTCACTCATCGGATTTATCGTCCAATGTTTCTTGATTAATCTTGGCGAAACACCTTTCGCCACCGAGGGCTCGAGCTGTTGAACTCGCAGTCGTCGACTCATCGAAGGGAAATCGGTTTCTTTGGCATTATGAGTTGCTTAGTAGTAGCGCCGGCTGCTCGGTCAACAAATCACAACGCAAACCGTTCCGAGCATTGGCTAGTCAAAATGGGATGCCCCCCCCCCCCCCCCCCACAGTGTCGGGTGTTATTGTGTCTTCGAAAGTGGTACCTTGGCTGGTGCAAAGTGTTTTGGCCCCTTCTTGACTACTGCTACTTGTATGCGGTTCGTCGTCTGTTGACGAACGCTTTGGAGAGCCAATGTGTACTGCCCAACCGTTGGTGTCGCTTTGTTATCGTTTGGGGGGGTCACCCTCAAAGCCTCGATTGGTGATCGGAACGGGCCAAAACTCGCACTTGACCACAGAGTTCGTTTTTATGTGGCGGTCTCAAATGACTGTAATTGAGCACAATCGATCGAATTTCTTCCGATCGGGACGGTGTGAGCGAGTGTTTCAGCGCTGGCACCCTGAAAGGTCAATCGGTGTGTCTCCATCATCCGTCAGCGGATGAGTTTCCCTTTCATTGATCGTGCTAAAGTGTGATCGTTGCCATTTCGTAACGCCACGCATCTTATCTCACACCGCCCGGCTGTGTGCCCTTGAACCGTGCCATTTAAACGTTTTGTAACCGTTTTTATAAAATTATTCAAATCCACTGTCGTTTAAAGATGTGAAGAAAAAAAAACCCGATCCCCGATGGGTGTAGTGGTGCTGGTCGTTACGGTCGCTTATGCGATGTGAATGTTACGATAGTGATAATTATGTGTGAAATGAATTAGTAGGTCGAATTTTAGGTATGATTATATGATTACCGGAGCGTTTAATTGTGTGATGGATCGCTTATTTATGCAGAGTGTCGACGAAGACGACGAAGGAAGCAACTAACATGACATGTTAAGCTATCTCTACACACGTTGCTTCACAGTGAACCCCGGTGTATTTGCGAACAAGGGGGATAAACATTTTAATTTTATAGTTTGTGTGTAGCCAACGCTGGATTTGTGTGCCAGGGTGTTGAAGTGGTAAAGACATGTTTTCATTATCATTTTTTTTGTGGACCAGCAAATAATGCTGTTTCGATTTTGGGAACTTTTGGGGGTTTATTACACCTGCAGTGTATTTTATTCGCTTCCATTGCATTGTGATAAAATGATTGCCTTTACCCAGAGTTATTTGCCGCTCTTCGTAGAAATGAGTCATACCCTGGATATTCATACTCGGTATCAGATCCTAGATGGGTGCAAAAAAGGGCTGTCCCGGGGTATGATGCATATTACGTTACCTTTGGCAGCGAATGTTGTAGCATTCAATCATGTCATCCTCGAAGCGAAACGAAGAAACGCCACGACAAACCCGCGAACTCCTCTGCCTTCCTCTGGTGTAGACCACGAAGCGGTGTAATCCATAAGCAGTAACGGTTAACTTTAGTCAAAGTGGTTCCAGCCCGTTTCCTTCCAGTGCGACGTGAGTCGAAACCATAATCAGCACCAAGCACATGCAGGCAGTCAGGCAGTAGTAGTCGTCGCGATGGCGGTGGGAGATTGAATTTTTAAACCCAATCGTATATTAGCGTGTGTGTGTGTCTGTGTTGCAGCAAACGCCACCGCACCGGGAACTGAATATTGAACATCATCGATGCAGTTGCTGCTGGAGGAAAATCGTAAAAAAAAACCCACAGCGGTATGGAATGGTTTGATTTGTGAGTGATCCGCAACGTTGTGTACTCTCTTTACTTACCTACGAGCTAGAGGGAAAAAACTCCCATCGGCGGGGGGTGTGTGTGTCTCTCTGTATGACCGACACCCCCAAGGCGGCATCATCGTCATCATCTGCATTTCGATTTCGGTCACGGTCCCCATAAAGAAGGGCGCGAGGTAACCATCAGTAACGCGAACGAACGGTGTGAAGAAGGCGAAAGAGGGAAGAGGAAGGAGGGAGGGGTGATTGACGTAGGCAAAAAGGTGAACGTTCCCAAACGCGGCCAGAACCCGCCGGTGTTAAGTGTTATTCGCACCTGATTCTTCGCCGGCAAGCTACGAAGCAGGTTCGATGGCCAAGAACAGGCTGGTGAGGAGGAGGGTATTGGAAATGGGGAATGGAAAATGCGCTGAAGCGCTTTCCCCCTTTAGGAGTCATTTTAGTTTCGGCCGGTAGAGAGCATCATGAAGGTGGAAGAAAGGGCATTCGCGCCTTCTCCTCCCCTTCGAGGTGTGTTTGGTCGGACCGGGGCGATGTGTTTACACTTTACCCACATACATAAATTAAAGATCGTCGGGGTATTTGTATAAATATATATTTATTCTATTCATTTTTCTAGCTCGCTGTGTGGCTCTGTGTGCTTGTAATGCGGGACTGGGCTACTGGTTTCGATGTAATGCTGGTTCGAACACACTCACACACACACATACAGTGCACTCTGCCGATATGGCTCTCTCTGGATTTGTGGTGTCAAAAATCTAACACAGAATCTTGCCGGTTGTTATGAAGCGCGGGTAGCTGGATGGCGTGTATTTAAACGATGATAAACGAACACAGACACGAGTGATCAATGGGTGCCGTGGCACCGGGGAACAATTAAAATGTATTTCTAGCGAGGTACTTCATACCTCTGTGTGTGTGTGTATGTCGAGCAAGATAAGGGCAAATCTCGATTTGAACATAATATTTATTGTCACTGTGTTGCAAGGCTTGTTAGCGGGCGTGAATCGTTTTGTATTTTTATTAGAATGAAATGAATCGTTTCTTGCTGGTCTTTGCGTGGTGTGTTCATAAATGTTATTAAACTATTAATGTTGAGTGTTTTTGTTCATTTTTATTCAATTGTGACTAAAAAGGGACGTTGGAGTAGCTTTGATTATCCTTACAGCTGTTCCTGGAATTGATCCTTAACCAAGCTTAAGTCTGTACTGATTATGGGACTGATCCTTAATTTTTTTCAGTCCTGGTACTAATGCCTGGACTGCGACAAAATCGGAACCTGTAGTTCCGTCCAGAGTCGGAATTGGAGTGACGACTGTGACGGCATCCTTTCAATTGTCGTCTCCGACCCCGACACTGATCGACCCAGGTCGTCTCCAAATCTCGTCGGCTCCGGACGACTCTCCCCATCTCTGATAGACTCCGCACGACTACGACTCCGGACGACTCCGATTCCGGACGACTCCGATTCCGGACGACTCCGGACGACTACGACTCCGGACGACTACGACTCGTGACGACTCCAACTATAGACGACTTTGAACGATTCTGGGCGGCTCCGGATGATTCTGGACGGACTTACCTTCCAGCTTTGGTTGGTTCCTTCGATCAGAGTCGACTCGGGATTTCTGCCAACTTTACCCACCATTACTTATGACGATCCTAGAATCGTTCACGGTAGCTTTAATTTGGATAATTCGTCGAGAAATTCATCGTTGAAATGTAGTAAAATGTGATTAGTCTTGCACATGGAGGATTCTGCCTGGATTTATGCGATATTTGAAGAAAACCTTTCAAGATACCATGCGTTTCAGAGGTATGCACTCCATAAGACCGAACAGAATCATTCTTTATACATCTGAACTCCTCCCGAATGCATTAATTTAAAAAGTTTATTCATTGATAGATGTCCAAGCTTTTTAAGATATGTAGGTAAATCGTGAACAGCGCGCAATAGACAGCCTTGTATCTTGCATTCTCCTTAAGCCCCATGGCAGCCTTATCTTTCAGCTTTGTTGTATAAGGCTTCTAATCTCGTATGTATATGTAGACAGCACACATTGTCGCGGATGTTTACACCCTCACGGATTATTATTAGGGAAAAAAATGTAGCCGCCAGGCCTCAAATAAAATTATTCGCTAAATTTATTTTTTATTAATTTATTGTTTCCAACGGTGCACTCTTGTACGATAAGAATTGCAAAAAACCATACGAAACTGGAGTGCAAAAAACAGTCTCTATCGGCAGCGAAGGTGTTGCACAAAAGACTCACCCGCTCGGGGTGGTATGGTACCGCACGCGGCACTGATGAAAGTGTGATCAAGCTTTTCTCATGTTTCCTCCTCCCTCCGCACAATGGCAACACCAAAATCAACGCCACAAGAGCAGCACATCATACTGCTGCAGAAATGAAGAAATAAAATTCACCCGAAATGAATGGCCAACAGCACAAACGGGATTGGGTTGGTCACTCCCTCCCAATGTGCTTTATGATGCATAACGATGGCTTTTTTTTCAACGGTGGCTAATAAATTGACCCGCTTCGAACTCGCGCGTGCAACGATCTTTTGCGTAACATTACGAAAGCGATTGAAACGGAAGCAAACGGCGTGGGATGATGCTCCGTTAGCGCTCAACTGGCAGAGCATTGCTGGTTGGCAAAATTGCTGGCTGGTCTTTTGCTCGGCGATAAATTGTTATCGAATGTTATCATTAACACAAGAAGAATGGGACACAGCGAGCGCAAACGAGGATTATGATCGTGTGAGTGGATAGTACGCATTTGAAAGTAGCTAATGAACGTTTCTTTTCCTATCGTTGCAGGACTGAAGAAATTTCTCGCCCAATATCCGGCCCTGTTCGAGATAAATGGCGACTTTGTGCACATCAACTCGTACCAGTCGAGTAGCCAGGACGATTCGTCCGTTTCGGGCAAGCGGGACTACATCAAGGAGGCGAAAGACTACTTCAAACACAAGCTGCTGCAGTATGGCAAGGGTACGGAGGTGCCGATCCGCAGCCTGCTGGGCCACCGGAGCCAGGCCTCGCCCCAGGTGCGCCACATCTCCGGCCAGCACATCCGCGAGTTCACCGAGTTTCTGCTGAAGCACCCGGACACCTTCCAGGTGATTGACAACGAAAACGTGGTGCTGGTCGGGTGCGAGGACGAGGAGGAGGTGCCCGCCTCGGAGCGGTTGCATCTGCCCAACTCGACAATCGACACGCAGGCCACCCAGCAGCTGCTCGACTCGTTCGCCCAGGTGATCGAGATCAAGGGACCGATCCTGGTCGACCAGCTGTTCCACATGGTGACGTCCAACTTCCCGCAGGAGCAGTGGTTCCACATGTTCAAGAACCCGAGCGATCTGAAGACGTTTCTGAAGCTGTTCTCCGACTGCTTCCACATCCAGTCGAATCTAGTCACGCTGTTGCAGAAGCCCAAGCTGTCGGATGCGCACATCCGGCAGGCGCAGGACAAGCTCAACCTCTCGAACAGCACGTTCGGCGGGAGCAGCAACAGCACCCACAGTAGCTATAGCTTAGGTAACATGGCGGGCAGCAGCCCCCAGAACAGCCTGCAAACGTTTGGCGGCAGCGGCAGCATCGGGTTCGGCAGTGCCAACGGCAGCAGCAACACGAGCAGGACGGCTTCGCCCAAAAACATGATCGGAGATTTCAAGCTGAACGAACCGGTCTCGGTCGGGCTGGTCGGTGGCAACGCTAACGCGCCCGGCAACGTGGCCTCGCTGACCGCGAACAGCAAGAGCGAACCGAACAGCGGCTTTGACAGTTTGCTCATAACGAACGATTTCAAGATGGAGAGTCTGTGCCCGCGCAACTGTCCAACGGTGACGAGCTATGCAAAGTCGTCCTCGCTGCTACCGCCCAAGGGAGGCACGAACGATGCGGGCACCAACACGACGGTGTCGTCTGGTGGTGCCAATGCAACCGAGCCGTCCAATACTGGCCGCTCTGGGGTGAACGATAGGATCGCCAACCATCAGCAAACGCAGCCACAGCCGCCTCCGCCACAACAACAACAGTCAGCAACTGCGGCGGCGACGGCCGGTGCTCCAAATTCCAAAAATCAAACACTCAAACAGCGAATCAACAGTCTCGTGATCAAAACGCTTGCCGAAAATTTGGAGAAAGACAAGCACTCGATGGGTGCGATACAAACGACGACACAGCAGCATAACGCAGCAGGTGCAGCCGGTGGTGTTGGCGGTAGTATCGGCGGCTCCGCTGGAATGGGTGGCGGTAGCACGGGACAGTCGGGTGCAATGTCACCGACCCCGCCACCGATCGGGGGCAATCCGGTACACTCGAACAACTACTTCATCGGCGACACGTGGAAGATCAAGGTGCTGCAGAATACGCGCGTCATCTCGACCGTCAAGGAGTCGCTGTTTGTCACGAATGCCATCATGAAGTCGTCGCTGGAGGAGCAGGCGATCGTATCGTTCGACTGCGAGGGCATCAATCTGGGCGTGCGGGGCCAGATCACGATGGTGCAGCTCGGCACGACGCGGGGCGAGGCGTTCATCTTCGACATTGCCACCTGCCCGGATATGGTGGTGGAGGGAGGGTTGAAGGAAATACTGGAATCGGAAAAGGTGATCAAGGTGATACACGACTGCCGGAACGATTCGGTCAATCTGTTCAACCAGTTCCAGATTCTGCTGCGCAACGTCTTTGATACTCAGGTAAAAGGAAATCGCCGAGGAAAGTAAACGGATTAAAATGTAACACGCGCTCGATCCTTTTTTATCCCATTTCAGTCCGCGCATGCCGTGCTGCAGTTCCAGGACCAGGGCAAGCAGGTGTACAAGGTGAAGAATGTGTCCCTCAATACATTATGCGAGATGTATAATGCCACCGTGAATCCGATGAAAGATCAGCTGAAGAATGTTTATCGGCGTGACCAGAAGTACTGGGCACGGAGACCATTGACAAGGGACATGCTGCTGTACGCCGCCGGAGACGTGCTGATTCTGATCAACGAGCAGCTGTACCTCAACATGGCGACGTAAGTGCAGCGACACAAGATTGTATGGTGTTGACGATCGCGGACGTCTCTTTCAACAATGCATGTTTCTTTGTGCGCGTGTTCACAGATCAATCCGGCCAGAGTACCGCGAGCTGCTGTCGGAGCTGTGCACTGAGCAGATTTTAATGTTAATCCGCCCAGTGGACGTAAAAATGCGCAAGAAGCAGCGCAAGGTGCGCTCGGAGATACAGGACTTGAAGGTGAAGCTAAAGTCGGCCAGCAAAAACATCGTCCTTAGCAACAGGGAAATCCGGCTGTTGAGGTAAGCTAGGGGTTGAGATTTTAATACCTTTCTCTCTCGCTCTCGCTCTCTAACACACTATAATGCGTCTCGTTTTTTCACAGGTACATGGATTTGACGGAGGAGGAAAAGGAAAAGCTACGGGTGTCGTACAAGGTGGCGAAGAAGCTGGACAAGCTGGAGAACTACGACCGCGACCGGTGCGACCAGAGCGACTCGGACGACGAGTGTGACGTGACGGAGCAGGACTACCAAAGCATGGACAGCGTACCGTCGGACAATTCGCTGCCCGGCACGGGGACAGGTACCGCCGGCAGCGGCACATTCTCGCCCAAAAGCTCGGAACCGCCCAGCCTGACCGAGTCGATGCAGCTGATGGATGAAATCCTTTCCAACACGACGATGGATCGGATGGCCAAGATCGATAAGCTGGAAGCGATTCTTTCCGCCGCTACCTTGCTGCCAAACGATCAGGTAATTTCATTGTAATTGCCTAAAAATTGTTTTTTTTTGGTATATTTTGTATTTTTACTTTCATCTACGTTTGAATTTCCACGTTGGGTTTATGTTATCTTTTATTATTTTGTTCATATTTTGATACATTGTGATAACATGTTTTTTTTGTTTTTTTTTGTTTTCTTCTTTATTTTACTTAATGCCGCACTCTAGTCCTTTGCTGACACAATGTCCAGCTTCAATGCCAATACGATCGTAGTAACCAACGATAATATTCTACAGCCTGCAAAGGAAAAAGACGCCATGAAAAGGTACGTGTAGACAGACTGTGAGACCGAAGCAGTTCAACATACTAAACACACGCCTTTTCTTTTCCCTGTACGAATCTGATGACTCTCCTTACAGCCGTGCGAGTAAACCAAGCTCCAAGATAGCGGCACGCTTGCAACACTCAATCACACCGCCACCGCCACTCGCGGCACCGCACCAGCAACCGGTACCGCCGGTGCTGCCATCGAAGGAAATGAAGGAAGCCGCCTGCCAGACGCTCAGCACGGGCGATATTGTGATTACGAAGATATTTTTCAAGGAGGAGCAAAACAAGAAGGCTCAACCGGACAAGCCGAATGCGGCCTCGCCCGTACCCGGCGAATTGCTCAAAAAGAACGGCACCACTACGGCCGGCGGCGAGATACTGGTGAACGCTTCCAGCCAGCAGCAGACCGACGGCGTAAATGGTGTGCACACACACACATTTATGATTTGATAATCGAACGAAGGACGAAGCAATAATTTATGCGTTAATTTATTCGATCCTAATAGGATATGACTCGGGCGTGTGATCACACACACACAATAGCATGCGTCCTCGGCATATGCTCCCGGGGTTTGATAACTATATTTGTCTCCCGCATTACGGATTGACGCGATTGTATCAGGACGTCTGTAGACAGTTGTAGGCAGCTATATTTTTTATCGAATATTTATATCCCCGATAACGAAATTCCCGCGAGTGAGAATGACCACCCTAGGTAGGCTACGTAGCGGAGGAATATTTCGCTCCCTCCCCTAGGTTTGAGAGTTTGTGTGCTTTGAGTTGTTTGATTGTGTTTTGTTAGCTAGCAGGGAAGATAGACCATAAGCAATCTTGGTGGGAATTGAAGACACATCAAAACTGAACACGTTTGTTCCGCTCATCCTGCTACTGCTGCAAGCGTACTGTTTATTTAATGTTGTTCAGCATTTGCAAAACTACGCTACAACACACGGACACCTTCGGTTCGATCCCGAAAACAGGTAGTTCACTGTTTCCAAATGAATTACGCATATACATTTACATGTACCGGCTTGGCCACATACCTACAACTCACTAACACGTATAAGTAGAACATATTACGCGATAGGAGAGAACACAACAAGTTGTAATCAATAATTAGAATTTCAACCACGGTTTCCGTTGTAATCGTTGATGTGATGGGTAGCGGAGGAAAGCCTTTGATAGTTAACAAAACCAGAAACATACACACCTTATATATACACCGTAGCGACCGTAGCATTAGACAACCACACATTTAACCTGTCATTTTCATTCAAACGGAAACGAAACGGTTGAATTATAGAGAGAGCTTTAGCCGTCGGAGCATCATACTCAGCAGCAACTAATTAATATATCTTTATATATGCATATACCTTTACATACACATATATACGGAATCGTTACACGCTCCTACGGGCGGAGAAGCAGCGGGCGCCTATAGAATGCAAACGTTCACTGTATTTAACAACAATATTAAAGTTAGATGAAATTTTGAAGCTATAAGCACGGTGAAGTGCGTGACGTGATGATAGACAAGCGCCCTCTCTCTATGCTAATCTGCATAGTGTAGTGAACATATGATTTGCAAGTTGAGAGTGCATGTGTGTGCATGTGTGTGTATCATCGTTCGGCGTGACGATTGAGTTTTTGTTTTGTAAGCATCCCGTTCTTGATGCTATATTAAAGATTGAACTACTAACACATTTATACTAAGGTATGGAATGAAGACGGAGATCGTTAACGAAGTAGTTTACGAAAACGCTAATAAGAACACTATTAAAGCCCCACGATCAAGGCATCAGGGGAAGAGTATAGACAGATGATGTTCGGTAATTGCATATCGGCGGGCTTATAACATTTAATCTTGGTGCCGAAGAAATGCGGGAATTGTTGTTGTTAGGCTGATAGTAAGGGAAACAACATTAAAACGACGGGTTTGAGAGGGCGACACACTGCGCGCTAGGTATTAACTAAAGGGTGAACTACTAATTCTAACAAAGATACAGATCGTGACACAATTACAAGTATTTAACGACACGCGTATATATGAGCAATATCGAAAGCGGGAGTTGTTGGGATGTGAATCCAAATCACACACCGGATTGTAATGTAAATGAGCAAAAGGAAGGGAAGTTATACAAGCAGAAAAAGGGAAACGCAATACAACAAGCAATGCTTTTGGCAGACAAATAATGTGAGGATGCAGTAGTGTAGTTGGAGTAGTAGTAGTAGTGGTAGTGGTAGAAGTATGGGACTTTGGAGGAAATATTACTTATACTATACCATACACGAAATTGATCAGAAAGCGAGTTGAATTGTGGG
This sequence comes from Anopheles merus, assembly GCF_017562075.2. Lineage (NCBI taxonomy): Eukaryota > Metazoa > Arthropoda > Insecta > Diptera > Culicidae > Anopheles > Anopheles merus. The sequence continues at coordinate 15,512,682 of NC_054083.1, forward strand.
ATTATATTCAGTAAAGAAGGTTGCGAGACTGTTGCGAGACGAACGCGTCGTGGAAGAAGAAAGTTATAGGAACAAATAAACAATTGTACATTTGCTAAACTATCGCCGGACTTTATTGGGATTTTGTTGCGCTTTTATGCTAAGGATGACAATAAAGGAGAATCGTACTAAGATCCTCGCTATGTTATGATCGTTAAGTCCATTCGGAATCCCTGGGTTAGTGGATATTACTCTAGTAGTTTGGTAATCTCGTTATGGATGAATATATTTAGGATGAGCTTGCACAGTGGCGTTGGATGTAGTTGCTTTCCAAAATGCTGGATTAAAATGGATATCGCGAGAATCATGCAATGATTACAAACACTTGTGATACGGTGCTAGTGCGGAGTGATACTGTTGGTAATTATATGTTTTTCCTTGTTGGAACCTCAAGGAAGTGCATAATTTTTCAGGGATTTATTGGTATGGTTGATGACTTCAAATAAATAGTCATTAGTCATGAGTGCATTGTAGTGCGGTTTCGATCGCTACTTCGATCCATCCTCGACGCGATCCTTGCTTTAGATGAACGATAATTGGAGAAATTAATTTCATTGCTACATTGCCACATCAAGATGTGCAAGACAAAACTTACTTAGCCCGGATCAAAAGTGAACATTGACAACAGCATGGAAACAGGGCTGTGCAATGATATGGAAACAGGGCTGTGCCTAAGGAAGTATTTCATCTCAAAGAACATCGGTAGGACTTCGAAGCAGGCACACATTTACTGGTCTATGAGACATGGACACTGTCCAGATTTGACGAAACACTCTTAGCATTCTGGCCATGTTAAACGAATGGATACCAGTCCATAAAGAGGTGGTAGGTCCAGCTTGAGTTGGCAAGGAGAAATTCGGCATGGATGCTACGATAAAGGCAAGGGCCGTCCCTGTCCTTGCCTTGAACATCACAGCATTCGCATTCGCATTGAATGCAGCGTTCGGATACTCTTGCAGCAGGCCAATTCCGGCGGATACACACTTAGGCGTCCTTCAATTACGTAACGCCAAAATAGCCAATTTTCGACCCCCTTCCCCATTTCCCCCTAGTGTAACAAACTGTATCGTTGGAAGACCCCCCCCCCTAAAAAATTACGTAACAGAATGAACCCCCCCCCCTCCGCTTCCTCCAAAAGCATATTTTATTTAACATAAATAGGGGTTTTGAGATTGTTTTGTTTGTTTTAAATTTATTGTGATGTATTCACAATTTATGTAATGAAAAAAGATAAACTTATATTATATTTTATATAAAGAAAAGTTATCCCATGCAGCAATCAAATTCAAAAAGATTCTGATGATCGGATCCTCAGCACCGTTTGAAATGATCTTGGATCACCATCATCAGAACCAATTGGCTCAAAGTCTCTATAAAAATAAAGAAAAAAATTCATCCAGCCGTCTTCCTGATCCTCCATAAATACCTTTTACCTATCCAGAAATGTTTTTTAGCTTTATATATTGTATTATATAAAATCACAAAAAGAACAAAATCGGTACTACTTGCAGGAGTTTCCTCTGCATTTTCGATGTATCCATAAAATTACAACCAATGATAAACTCGGACGAAAAAAGGTTACCAACATCTCCAGTTGTTTGAAACAAATTGGGTTTGAAAGCAATTGGATTGGTATTATTACTGTTTCCAGTGTTACAGTTGTATCTCGGGACATTTGTCCCCCTCCTCTATCAGCGATACGTAATGGTACCTTAAGTAAGTCTGCTATGACGAATATGGTATTGCACAGTCCACCACTGTTTCATTACCATTTTATTGAAGTTTCAAACTTTATATTTAGCACTATTTTACTGAGAGTACTTTAAAAACGTCATGTAAATTCATAAAATATTCGAAGATTTATAAAACTATTTCCATTAATTTGCAGTTAATTTAGATTCTCCCAACAGTCGCAATCACCTTTTTCTGTTCTTCACTGTACATCATGTGAAATGTTACCGATTGAAATTTTTCACGCACGCCTCCTGCGCGCTCTAGTGTTGGGAACTCGAACTATTTATGCTTTTTGTTATGCTCAGAATTGAGGCAACGAAACATAGATCAACGAGTGCAAATTGATGTTAAAAAGGTTGGCCACAATTCATCATGAAAAATGAGAAGAAAATCCAGATATTTGTTAATAGCCGTTGACCTGAGGTACCATCTTATGCTTCAAACGAGCGAGCAGATTATATGGAAACAACCCAAGATGGTAGGGAAGATGCGCTTTAAGAAGTTTGAGCGATCGTGTGATCGTTCATGTTTTCCCTTTACATATACAAGTATACATGTTTTTATTGATTTGAAAATGTTTGTACGGTGTACCATGGATTCGTAAATCTTTTTCTTTCCCCATTATTTGATCAATTTAGCTAGCCCTGCCAAGTTTTGATTTTTTGCTTTCGTAGTGTTTAGAATTACCGTTGTTGGAAAAATTAAAAAAAAACCCGATTTTGTAATTTAAAAAAAGTGTTTCCCTTTAATTTTTTTGGGGTTATTCAATTATTTCATAACCTTAAAACACCACCTGTTTTTAATTTAAATTTTAATTTAATTAAATTTAATTTAATTTAAATCTTACCAAAGCAGTCCGAAGCAAAGGCGTAATTTTGTCATCATGAACGTGTGCATCAACCACCAATACATTTCGCAGTTTACAAAAGAACTTGATCTTCCCATTTTTTTCGAAGCAACGACACAAACAAACTCGACAAACCCGTGGTGAAGTTTTAATACAAGTGCATTAATTTATTTCAAATATTATAGGGAAAGGTGTAACAGAGAGCACATTGTCTCTACGAACCCCCCGTTTCCCCGCCTCGCCCCACTAGCATTCGCGTACTGGAGCCACACATCGGCAGCAGCAACAGCAGACGCACACACACACACTGTGCCGCGTCTCCGCGGGACGGAACGGAAAACTGAACAGCCGCCTGCTATGCCCTAACGTGGTATGCAACTAACGAAACGACAATGAAGAGAAAGAGGAGGAAGCAATCATCCTACCAGCGCCGAATTATGTGGGATGTTGTGGGTGGGTCTGGAAAAAGCGCCACATGAATTATATGCAACTTTCAATAATTTCACTATCACTATCGGTCACTACTACCTTTCTACTACTACTACTACTACAACTACTTCTATTACTGCTCTTAGTGGCAGCTGCATAGAGCTAAACGTTATGCGTCTAATTCGGGGGGCTTTGCATATATTTGCTTTAGTCATAGTGCTACAAAGATTGCTGATTAACGTAGTTGCATATATTCCCGTTTTCTTTTTCATCATTTTGCTTGCTCTGGCTAGATTCAGTATGCATTGTTTGCTTTTCTTTTCTTTACTATTCGTCACACATTCCTGCCCCCTTGTTTGTCTCTCTGTCGACCACCCTATCGCTTAGGTATATTGTACAAGTTATAGTTTTTGTATGCTGTGCTAATGGATTGCTACATTATTAAACCAACCTGTGTCGTGTACTACTCGCAACTATTGCGTTCGAGAGCAGATTCCCTACTCTCCACTAACGCGCGCTACTACTACTAAGCGTTCCGTATTTTTTTTCCTTTTCTTTTTGGCTAGCTTTCTGATTTTGTAAAAGAAAAAAAAAAGAACAAGAAAACGGAACCACTAAAACACAATTAAAGAAACTACAAAATACAATTTCGTATAAACGTGTGTCCTGCTTTGTTTAGTTCTGTATCATGTTCATGATTACTTATTTAAGCACCAGTCCGGTGTGAAGTGTTTTTGTACAGGAGAAGGTAGAAGTAAATAAGGGAAATAGGTTCGTAGAAAAAAAAGCACACTTAACACAGTGTAAGTTAAAGAAAATCGTACACGTCGCAATCGTTCATTGGCTTATTAAACATAATTTTTGGTTCGGAAGAAGAGCAAATTAAAAACAAAAAAGGAAAAGTAGCGAAGAATGCAAAAGAAGGAAGAAAAAAGATGATAATAAAACTATTTGCCATCTCCACCTAACTATGTGTGTATCCGATGGGTTTACAACTTTAATGCGAAATAAAAAGGGAGAGTAAGAGTAAAACTTAAGCACTTAATTAAATCGTTCGCGAGGGTTTAGTATCTCAGGACATTTGCCTCTGTTTCTCTCTCTGTGTCTCTCTCTTTATTTCTCTCTCACACTCTCTCCTCTGTTTGTCCCTTCTCTAAGCCTATCCAAATGCGCTTTCGAACGCGTTCGATATAATTAAAAAAAAAATACACGCACAACATTGCAATAAAAGTTAAGTAAAGAAGACATTTTCGTAAAACATTCCTACTTGCTACTAACACTACCACAAAAAAAAAAAACTATACCATCGAACACTCCTAGGCTAGAGACTATATTCGTTAAGCTTTCTATGCATCTTCTGCCCCTCAATTCTCGATGCGCTTTTTGTTCGCTATCAGTTACATTTTGATCATCGTTCAGTATGTGAGAGAGATAGAGAGTAAGTCGTTTTATAATGCACTCGCTCTCCTTATATCCTTAATCCCTCCTCTCAGTGTCTCGCCTTAATTGCATAATGCTGCACACTGTGACATGCACTCGAATGCTTAAGCTGCATTATGGAACAGTTTTTTTAAGAGAAACATTTCGAGAGGACAACATTATTGACGATCACCTTACGCTTAACACTCCGCGCGTTATGCGGATAAAATGATAAAAAAAACGTATCTTCTATGTATATAATATATCATAAACCGTGTATGTGTGTGTATTTGTGTGTGAACTCTACAAGGATATCATGTCAAGTCGATAAAACGGTATAGGAAGGGGCGGCCCTTATCAATCGCAATTCGTTTACGCGCTAACCTTGCTAACAGTATAAGTTACTCCCTTTGCTTACAAACATTCGTGTACATGTTGTATGTACGTGTGTGTGTGTGTGTTTAGATTAAAAAATAAAATAGCGTCTCTATCGGAGCTACTGCTAAGATTCCAATCCTCCCATCCACCCTCCCCCCTCCCCTCCCCGGGGCACAAACAAAGAGGGAAAGCGGACATGCAACGCATTTAAACGCTAAACCAGAAGCGAGGTGAGGATCATATAGAAGAGAGCGCCTTTTGTTGTAATCCTATCGTTTTTATATCCTTTTCAGCGAGCCGTTCTCTTGTCTTGACAAAGAGAGAAGAATAGTTAGACAGAGAGAGTGAGAGAGAGTGAAGGGAAAAGAGAGCGCTTGGGAGGGAGGTCGTCGAAGCGTTTTTGCCAGCCTATGAAATTAACGATCTGGCAGGGCTTGCCGCACCAACCGAAGGTGCAGTGATCGAGAGGGCTGCTGGTGGCGTTACTGCTCCGTCCAGTGGTTGCTGCTGGATGCAGGTGGCACTACTGCTGGCGTTGCTGGTCAGGGTTGCGGTTGCTGCCAGTGCACTGCCCATCGCCGCCACGTCAATGTTCGCCGCGGACGAATCACGCTCGTCGAGGGGTGACGCGATGTGGGCGGCAGCACTGGACTTGACCGGCGATACCATGGAACCGATCGGGGAGGCCGAGGTAGCCGACACGGACGAGGAGGGCGGCGTCGAGGCCGGCGGCGCTGACAGGTTGGCGGAGGAGAGCGGGTTCGCGAACAGGACACCCTCGTACTGGACGCCATTGAACTCCATCGTGACCACCAGCTTCTGGTCGCCTTTGCTAGCGTCACCTGCAGAAAGGGAGAAAAAGAGTTTTAGTAACAGTGTGATACAAGGGTGATGAGCGAATCAGAGTGGATGAAGTAGAGATCTACGCACTGAGTAAGAGTGAGTGAGTTGAATCCTACACATAAATCAACTCAACATAAATATTTTATATTTGGGAATTTAGTCACATTGATTTTGGCCAGTGTTGCAAAATGTCATGAGCATCACACGACGATCACCATGAAACAAAAATGAACAGCTTGATGCTCATTGCTGATACACAATGAAAGTGTGTAATTCGCAACGCAACATGTGAATGCTTGAGTCCAGCGCGATACTCTGACTGACAAGCTGAGCTTAATGCTTTCGCAAGAATAATCATGACTTTTCCTGGCTGTGAACAGTTCCACTGTTTCAGTCAGCAACACTCCTGATTGAAACGAAGTTCAAGTCAGCTCACGTACACAACTGTGATAATCAGTGGTGAGACCTAGTGATGGGTAATCCGGAGTGGGGTCATGGATCAACTACGACTCCGGTGCGCAAAATATGACTCCGGCTCGGGATCATAACTGGATTCGACTCCGGATCAGTCCGGATCAGTCCGGATTACTTCGGATCTCTCCGGATTACTCCGGGTCACTCCGGATCGCTCCGGATCACTCCGGATCACTCCGGATCACTCCGGATCACTCCGGATCACTCCGGATCACTCCGGATCACTCCGGATCACTCCGGATCACTCCGGATCACTCCGGATCACTCCGAATCACTCCGGATCACTCCGGATCAGTCCGGATTAGTTTTCGTACATATTCGATGTACGACTTGAAAGTTAATGAACTCATCAAGAATTGTCTAAACGATAATGGACAGTCATTCCGAATCCGGAGTGATCCGGAGTGATCCGGAGTAGTCCGGAGTGATCCGGAATAATCCGGAGTGATCCGGAGTAATCCGGAGTAATCCGGAGTATTCCGGAGTAATCCGGAGTAATCCGGACTGATCCGGACTCGGAGTCGATGAGTCCGAGGGTTTTCCTGAACGCACACCCCCCCCCCCCCCCCCCCCCCCCCCCCCGCTAAACAGTCCGGAGTAACTCCGAGTCCAACTCCGAGGGGTGCCGGAGTCGGATCAATCCGACTCCGGAAAAAAATTGTATTTATCCATCACTAGTGAGACCCAAACAGCGGGTAGACCAAATACCCAAATGCGTGACACTTTTTGTAGCACCCAACTATTGGTCACTCACGTGGTCATGACATTTTCTCCCCACGATAATCACGATATTCTTGGTCCCAAGCAACCCAATGAGCATGCTTACTCGCTCTGATTGTTTTTCGTTTGTTGGGTAGAATAATAAAGCGTTTGAGGGAGAAAGCATGGTCATTTTGTTGCTTGGGATCACACGCACGCAACGCATATCTCCAATAACTATCGTGATGATTATCAACAGAAAATGTCGCGACCAGGTGATTGACCAAGAGTTGGTTGCAAAAATATCACCAAGCAATCTAAAATGTCACCACACCAACATAGATTTTGTTTGAGTCAGATTATTTGCTATAACAGTGACAGTGACATTTTGCAGCACTGATTTAGGCATTAGATTCCCAAAAAAGTAAGTTTCTAGTCGGCACAAAGGATATGTGTTGCGCTCTTTTCAGAATCGTCAAAGAGTGAATTAAAGAATCAAATCCCTACTATCACTCTTCTGCTCTGATTCAAATCAATGCAACAGCTAAGTGATTCTCATCTCTATTCTGAAGATCTTACCTCGACTGATCAGCTTAAACTGCATGCCGGTAATGCCAAGCGGAGAGCTGAACGGATCGCTACCGGCGCCACCACCGCCACCGCTCGTCGATAGATGATTCTTCGAGTGATGCAGCAGCTCGCTGCTGTCCGGCGTCAGGCTGAGCCGATCACCGTTCTCGTGCTTGCGTAGCTCGCGCGCAACACGCGCCTGCTGCTGGTGCTGCAATTGCCTTTGGTGCAGATGATGCTGATCCAACAGCTGCTGCTGTTGTTGCTGTTGCTGCTGTTGCTGCTGTTGTTGGCTTTGGCGCTTCAGCTTGTCGGCACTGTCACAGCGTAGCCGCTCGCGGTCCAGTATGCTCAGATCGAGCGTGGCGAGACTGTGTTGCTGTTCGCGCTGCTGCTGCTGTTGCTGGGCGGCCACCTGCTGCTGAATACGTTCTCGCTCACGTTGCTGCTGCTGCTGTTGCTGCTGCTGCTGCTGCTGCTGCTGAAGATGGTGATCGGCAAGGCTGAGCGCGAGCGGGTGCTGGTTGACGGCAGCGGCGGCGGCGGCCGCAGCAAACGATGCCCGCAGCATGTCCTCGTCGGTCGTTTCGTCCTCCATTTCGTCCTCCTCGTCGTCACCGTCGTCGTCGAGCGTGGCACGACGTCCGTGCGACCCATTCTCGCGCAGGTTGACCGGTGTAGTGTCCGACCGGGCGTCATCTTCGTCCTGCGAGGAACTGTTTAGCTTCTGGGGCGTTAGCGAGCGGTTGTGATGGTGCGAGTGGTGATGATGGTGGCTGCGCTTGGCCGGCGGTCCCAGCCCGTTGCCGTAGTCACGCGGATCGCTAAAGTCGACCGGATGGTCCCGTTCGCGCTTGATCGCTGCCATTGCATGATCGGGCGATTCCGATAGATCGAGAGCACTGTGGAAAAGAAAGCCCAAAAAAAATGCAATTTAATAAAGAAAAAACGTGAAACTTAAACCACTTCAGCTAAGGACCTACCTTTGCATATTGTTTTCCGGGCTAGTGTTGAGCGAGTTCGGTGGACTGTTCGGGCTGGGGTTGTACATGTTCCACAGGGCGACGCGCGAAATGTCGATCGCGTTCAGGGCGGACAGCTTGTCCGGGCTCTGCGAGCGGCCCATCTCCTTCGGCTGGAACATCTTGATGTAGTTCAGCATGCGCTGCTCGAACTCGGCCGGCAGCATGTTCGGTATTTGGCCGACCGGTGGCAGCAGCCGGTGATGGTGCTGCTGCTGGTTGACGTGCGACACCAGCGACAGGGGCGGCATCTGCGAAATGCCTTGCGGAATCGGCGAACGTTGCACTGAGGGCTGCAAGGGATGTTGAGGAATAACATAGCAATACGGACATATTTAGTACACGCTTTAAAGCCTAATTACTCTCTCTCTGTTTAATTAAACTAGAACTGTACTGATTTAATGAATGGACTTGGAATAACGTCGATCGATCGGACGCATGAATGGAAAAGAGCTCCATTTCCGTTTCATCAATGTTTGGTGTAGTTTGAACGCAAAACAAACAACATCCGATCCGATCATGTGCGCAGATCGAGATCAGTGCTCAAGTCGGGGAGCTGTGTTTTCACGTACGGTTTACTCATTTCCATTATTACACCACAAGAGCCATAAGAGCAGGCCCAAGTGCGGCAGCAAACGTGAGCTCACTGCAGCCGTATGAACGCATCGGGCACGGAAGCAAATCATTCCTTTAACAACACATTAACAACCGGGAACGATTTAAACGAGCCCAGTCGAAAACATGATCTCCGACACGAATCATTCTAGCAGCAATATGCTGCTGATGCCTCCCTGCCTTCGTGCTGGCCATGGGCTTGCATGCATGGCCCGTTGTAGTAGCAGATTGCGTTGTTTTGCGATCAGTTTACAACACTGCAACATAAGCATGGATCAAGGTTTATTGATTATTATGGACTATGGTTTATTGCATTGGAGGGCGTGCGGGTTTTACTGGAGTCGGTCCAGTCGTAAAACAAGTTTGATTGTTGCAGCATATGCAGTATGTAGCGATCAATTGCAGATGGTGCTTTTAAGCGATTAATAATAACATAAAACTCACAGATCAATAAGTTATGTAGCATGTGAAAGATAACCGAAGCTTGTTGTGACAATAAATTATTGTGGCAAAGCCTTTTATGTAACGCTGAACATTGGAGGAACAATAACGATAATGTTTTGTAAAATGTAAAACGATTTCTTCTGCAGTCCAAATGCCTCCCCTACATCGCTTGCAACGATTGGAGACTTAGTGGGCAGCATGTGCGTTTGACGCACCTGTATCAACTGAAGCTGATTCTAACAATGTCCCCCCCCTGTGTGTGCCCCGCGTCTGTGGGGTCCGTTCGTTGCACTTACCGAATCAAACTGGCCATAGCTAGAGCGACGACCCTCGCGCCGGTTTCCATCGATGGCCGCCTGCAGTTCTGCCGGTGTGCTCAGGTTCTTCTTCTCGCACTCGTACGGATAGAGATACTTCATGTACCTGTAATGGAATTAGAGAGAAGAGGCGTAAAAAGAGGCGTCCATAACAAAAAAGAATGTGTCCAGCCGCTTGTTGTTGCTGATGCTGAGATGATGCAAACGGGTTGCATCCATGGTTTCGATGATGGGGAGCGCATCACTACTTATGCTTATGCTATGCGCTGAACAGATGACCAATGTAAAGCATTGGAAGGTATATAAAGATAGAGAGCGGGATATAGCGAGGGTGAAGTGGATGAACAGGTAGGTGAATATAAATATTAATTCATCGAAAGGTGCTGCAACCGCCACCGCCATCTCGCTCACATGGCTGTCCTGTCTGCCCCTGTCTGTCTGTCCGTCTTGGTCGGGACTGTCGGGTGTGTTCTAATTGACTGTGTAAACATATTTACATGCATTGCAATGCATGCTGGACCAGCATTAAAAGAGAAGGGGAGAGAGAGGGAGAGAAAAACCAGTATTTTATAACGGACGCATATCGGTCCAGCGTGTGTTTGTGTGATAGGTAGAAAATGTGCTTTCAAGATTGAAGATATCTTCAGCCGTTGAAGTTTTACAAAGAGTCGACAAAGAGCGCGCTTTTGAGGTCCATTGGAAAGGCAGTACATTGTAGATAAAAAAATAGTTTGAAATATAATCGCTACAAACTCACAGAACCCCTTTCGGCATATTTCAATCAAATCCAATCCAATGCTACAAAAACTTCCACACAGCATAGTTCCAGGAAGCAGTGATTGAGCATTGCGCTGCATCGTGCAACGCATCCGATTCGCAAGGGCAGCTGTGAATCACACACACAACAAAGCCATAACCCGCCAGAACCCGCCAAAAGACTCATCTCAACATCCCGAACCGAGTGCCCAGTGCCTTCTTGTGGTACACATTTCGACTACAATGTGGTTGTCTTTCGGCCGGGCCAAAGAGCGAGAGAGAGGAGGCTTCCGTTCTGGCCGAGGGTTTATTCTTTCCTTATAAAACCCATAAAATAGTCACAGTGAAGCAATCTCATTAATATAGTGCGGCGGCTTTATGTCCCAAATGACGGTATATGTCCAGACGGTGCCTTCTGTTCGGAATTTCTGGTATAGCGCCCGCGAGAAAACCGGAAAGCTAATAAACCTTGAACCACATTTCCTTCGCTGCAAGAAACGCATGCAAAATCGAAATCGAAACAACCTCGTGAGATACGATGGTTGCCGGTGGTCCAGACATGCGTGCAGTGTCCTTCGGTTCCACTCACTCAGCCTCACAGTGGAAACAGAAGCTCCTTCCTCACTCGGGCGTTATTATTGCCTTTTGATGAGGCTGCGAAGCGGAAGGGAAGCTCACAGCACAGTCCCGGATGAGTCGCGATCGCTTAGTAGCGCGAAAGCGATAATCGATATTTTTTCGTTTTCTTCTTCAAATTCTTGCAAATACAGGTTTAAATAATTTTAGTTTTTTTTAAAACGTTTTGATTCACGCCCGTGCTGCCCAAAGGAGCTATCGCGATGTGGGGTTCGGTTCTGCTGTCTGCTGATGGATTGTATTTGAAGTCGTTAAAAATCGAAAGATTTCATTTCGAGCCCAGGCGGGCCGATTGAACATGGACGCATGAACGGTTGATGGATGCATTGGATTTATGATCATCTTCAATTTATTGTTTGAGCTACAGCTCACATTGCCATTCGTTTAATTGTGCACATTTATACTCGTGGTCTGAGGTGTGTCCAAAAGGGAACCAAAAGGGAGTTTTGAGCAATAAAAAATGATTAAAATTCCATCCCATACCATACTCCAGCCGAGTGCAATAATAAGGTAAAATTCATTGAATTTCAAAACACTCCGTCTTGAATGGGTGTTCCAATCGACATCGAAATGAAAACACACACGATGTACATGTTACCTTCGCAAAAGGCTTGCTCGATGGGTTCAATGAACCAATTAAAAAAGGGTCAAATTAAACTGAACGTTGTCAATTTATTCGTATCACCCAATTTATTCGTATGGAATGTTCATGTTATCAACCAGTAACACGTTAAAGTGGGTTAAAGTTTTGCTGGCGTTACCCGCTCAAGCATCAAATGCATTCAGATCTGGTAAATAATCGACCTTCCTGCAGCTACCACCCTCAGCGAAAACACCAAAGCAGCATACCGCAGCACAGTTGTTTGTGTGGGACTTTTGAATACAAAAAACAGTAATAATGTCAAATGAAATCCTCACAGAACAATTTCCCGTCACATACACACACACACACATTCACGTACATCACAAAGAGATAGAAAAAAACCGACAATCGTACCGAAACCCCCAGAGAGAAAGAGAGGAAAAAAGCAACAGAGGGAAACAACACACGGGAAATAATAAATGTCACAAAATTATCAACATTGACTTTAGCTTCCACCCACTCCCGCTGCGTCGATCGTGCCAAATACCCGCAACATCCAAAACCGAGTCCTCTGATGTCTTCGCACCGCAACCATGACTCGCCCTTACTCGCGCTCTCCCCGCTGCATCGACCCTTTTTTTGCGCAAGCCGAGAAAGCGTCGATCGTCTCCCAAATGTTTGCGCGCAGAGTGAGCAGACAATAAAGGTGAACTGTTGGAGTTTGTGTTGTTTTTTGTCTTCCATTGCTTCATCCGCTGTTTTGGGGGGCGTTGGGTGTTTGTGTTTGTGTGTGTGTGAGGGTTCGCTTGCCACACGCGGTCCAAAGGGGGGCTCACAATCGGGACATTAATTTCGGTATGGCACAAAAATATATTAATTTAATATTTAAATTACCATCACACCGACGACCATGAAAGACCAAATTTGTGTCACTTAGGGAGACAAAAAAATGCAAAAAGTGAAACTACGGGGAGGTGAGGCTACATTTTGAGTGGGAGAGCTCTTACTGATACCCTAATGGGTGTCAATTTTAGCCTGCCTTAGACGGTATGGCGCGCTCGCACCGACTGCGAACAACTGAAAGTATGCTCTATGTTGTTCACTAAGGCTTGTGGTTCCGCCTCAAGTCAGACGAATTGCACGTGTTGTTCCAAACACGATCGGCACACCTGATGCTTCACACCTCTGCAGGAAAGCAGGAATTTTAATGCGCAAACAGCGATAGAATGACAATAACTACCCTTTGCAGACGCTACATAATGATTAGACAAAAGAATGAATTTATGATCGAATCGTATCATCATTCGGGCACAATTTCACGGGGCATCAAACACCACACGGCAATCATCGACAGAGCAAAAGAAGTTAGCCGACTCGGCGAGCATTTCGCTGCAATGCTGCATGGCACAACATGGGCGCACCACAATGCAAACAGATGTGTGTTGTCCGCCGTGGGCCGGCGGAGGATGGAGAACAATATTTTGAATCAATTTTCTTTGACTTTGCAGCAGGGCGTTGCTGCAGATGTGGCTGCGAGCGAAGCAGACAAACAGACGCCAGCGAGCCCCGAGTTCGCGCCGAGAGCTGTGGTTGAATGGAGATTGAAGGGTTCTCTTTTTTTTGCATAGAAACCATAACACAACGTCATGGTATGGCGTCTTTCATCTTTGCTGGCGTAGTCGAAGCGAGTTGATGGTACGGATTAATCCGCGCAGTTCGGGAAGATCCTCGCGCTCTAGATTATGCTACAGCAACAGTGGGGCAAGCAATCTTTAAAAAGAACCCCTGAAAAGCAGAAAAATCCACTCCCACTAATTACCAACACAAAACATCAATTACATCGCGCAGCGACAGCGACGACGCACACGTGCAATGACACCGGGGGCCTAAATATTTGTCTATTGAAATTCAAATACCGGTCCCCACTCGAGCGCAATCCCCCCTCCCCCTCCCGACTGTCGTTCACTCCAAAAGCCGCACACTTATGACTAAGCCATGTGCGCATATAAATATGTTTATGAACGCATCGGTCGTAAAGGGGAGGGTTATGTGCGGCAGAAGCGGGGGGTTTTGGAACACTTCTTGGGTACACCGGCACGTAGGTGGCGGGTTGTGCAGACCACAAATAGCGTCACCATCACCTTGTGGTTGTGGTGGTGAAGAGAACCAGAAGAGGAGACCTGCAACCCCCATTGAATCATAAACCAGCATCATCGCCCGATCGTTTGCCGTCACTTTGGTCTTTTATCACTTCCCGGCCTCGAGAGGGACGGCTTTTACACTTTTATTTTAATAATTTAAATTCAACACTGTTCGCAATAATGCGCAAAAAACGAAATGTTGAAGTGTAATTGATTCGTTAAAAAAATGCTTTGAAATTCAGTGGTGGGGAAAGTAGACAAAAAAACCACAAACCGCACACGCCAGCACACTCATAGTCGCGTAGGTGAGGGAAACGTAAAACAAAACAATGAGAAAGAAGGGGAGAGAGGATATAACAAAACAATCAATTTCGTACACGATATCAAACACGTCCATGTTTGAACAATTAAGTGATTGTTGGTTTTTTATATTTTTCACCCTGTGTCCCTTCACCTTCTCTCTCTCTCTCTCTATCTCTCTCTCTCTCTCTTTCTCTCTCTCCCTCACGCGGTGGTTGTCACCTAACTTTCTGCGGTCTGGATAGTACTTTGTATTGCGATGATGTTATAATAGCTTGATCAGTTTGCGGTTAAGAAGAGCTTTGCAATTGATGATTGTGTGAACAATGAGCATAATGGTAAGGACCCCTCTGTTCCACTGGCATGCAATAGGGGTTGATTTGACATAGTGTCAGGGTGTCTTTATTATTCATCCACACAAACTATGAGCTCATTTTTATTCCTTTCTTAAACAGACGATTCGTAGCAAAGCAAAACGTAGTAATTGCTTTAACTATTGCAACAAATCAATGTGAACAAAAAGACATAGCGGGCAATTCCAATCGCTCGGTTAAACATGCCAAACCAACCACACCGTTTAACCATGATAAACGACTGGGAAAGGGGGAGCAAGTGAAATTAAATGTTTTCACATGAGAAGGAGGCTCAAACTGTAGCTTTCCTCCCGTGCGACTCGCGCCAGAGTACATTTTATATTGTTTAATGAGTAAACTTTAACGATCGATCTTCATAAATCAATCTAGCTCGATCGTGCTCGCCACGAGACACACACACACACACAAACACACATCCATCCCTCATTTCCGTGTCGGAAATACGATCGCTCAGCAACGAAACTCTGGGCCACCAATCCTTCTGGTTTCAGCTTCGGAGTCTCATTTGTATTTTAATGAAATTAGCTTACTTTATTGATGATCGGGGGTTGGGGAGGTGTCGGGTTGGGCAAGCGTTAAAAAAGGCACTGCCAAGCTCAAAACAAAACATCGGTTAATATGCAGTTTAATTTAGTGCCGGCCTATAAAACTGTTTTTTCCTTCTTGTGCTGTCCGGTTCGGTTCAAACGCTTCTCCGCTCCGCAAGGCCAGCATAAGAGAGCAGCAGCGAATATGTGGAGCATATTTCCAGCCCACAGCGCATTGATGGTCGTGCCCGTTCCCTGGTCCCTGTGTGCACTTTCACATACAGCTGCACCTCAGCACACTACACACACACACAAGCGCGGGTAGTCTTGGCAGTGTTTCTTCTGTTCGCGGCGCGGTATCGCGGCGTCGGCGTATTATTGTATCCCTGGCTGCCCAAATTTTATGCCCAATGAAAACACGACTCGTAGATGGACGGGAGCACACACACACATAGATGTAGCCGGCTGCTTGCACTGGATGCTCTTACAATTCTGCACATGTGCAACAGGGGACGCAATTGCAGCAATGCGAGGAGAGTTCCGAAACGCTCGCTGGCCCTTTGGCGCGCGGTCGGTCGAGCGCCGTCTCTCAGGAGAGCGCTTAAAACAAAATGAAATCCAATAAAACTGAAGTATAAATAATAATGCTTGCATCGGGCGCAACGGGGAGCTGGTTGCTGAGGGAGTTACGGAGGGTGGGCGGCATCGAGATTATAAATCATGACGACCGCTCTGGCAACTGGCCAAACGCGGGCGTCCGTGATGGTCCGTGCTGGTGGACGGTTTGGCACGATCGAGGAACGAGAATTGAGGAATGGTTTGGGGTCCTTGGTGCTATTTCATGAACTACTACCGAGAAAAGCGGGAGCGCCAGGCGGCAGCAGCAGCACCAGCCGAACACATGATGCGATGCGACGCAATGACGATCAATTTGTTGTTTTTCGTAGTAAACACAATTTGAAGAGTTTTCGCGATGGTGGTAGTACATGGAATCTTCACATCTTGAGCTTAAGAGTGTGTGAATAGTTGCTAGAGAGGTACATATATCTGAAAGCAATTCAATGTTCTGAACCACGCCAGCCAGTAAGAGCAACGAGGAAAGCAAAGTGTTGTTGACGCATTGCTTTGTTTGGTGTTTCGGTGTGTTGTATGATTTATTTGGATGATGTAATGTAATAGCATTTTAGTTTCAATAGCCACATGCCATTGAAAAATGCATTTTAAAGATCCTAATTAAGATTATCATTCAAAGAATTGTTCAATGCGAACGATATGGCCATACAGGGGTTTCCAGGAGTTCTCATAGCTGTGAGACATTTTATTGAGTCCTTCTTACGTGAAATGAACCTAATGTAAATGGGAATTGGACTCTATAGCACCCTTGTTGGATCAAATAAGATTTTTCAAAGAGCCTGTCGAATAGGAATGCCATAGGATGAAGTTCACTTCCCATATGAAAGAGTCAAGGAAGTGTCCCACAACTATGAGAACCCCTGAAAAACCTTGTAATAAGTTTCGTTTTGGCATTCCATCAAAGCTTTAAAATCAATCATGTTTACCATCATCCCCATCCTCATCAGCATCATCGAAGACACCCATTTGCCAACGTTCGAAGGATAAGTGCCGCTGGTAATGATAGAGCGCTCGGGCGTATGATTAGACCACATTAAACCGAGTCCCACCGCCCAGAGTCCAGAACGAGCCATTGCAACGCAAAGAGGATGGGGCGAGCGAGCGCGTGCGGTGGATCGGTGATCGTAATAATTTATGCGCATACACATACGCCCCCTTTTGAGCGTGGATTGCAGTTATCAAGCAGCTTATATGTTGCACTTTTTGTACCCCGTTTTCCCTTTGCCCGTCGATCGCACGGAAGAACGCCATCCCTCGTCAGCGAATGAGCGAGCGAAGCCGCGATGCGCGAACCCCCTTCCTGCCGTAAACTCGTTTCTGCACATTGGATCGATTTGTATCTGGAATATATTATACAGTGCGCTCCACCATCATGTGGGTCTCGTTTCGCACATGCAGAGGACAGCAGCTTGCCAAGGAGTTTCGCGCAACGGTGGCCATTTTGGTATGTGCTTGTGTGAGGTTCCTCTCGTGCCGTTTTATTTAATCCCGCCGGGAGGGCTCCTTCCCGCGTTTGCCGTCCCCTTTCCCGCGGGTTTTGTTGCATCGGAATGTCCCTGAATGGTGTGTGTGTGTGTGTGGTGCCATCATCCATGCATTCGGACGACATTTTGACGAATTAATTGACTTTATTTTGTTTTAGCGGTCCTTTCGGAGCTCGCTGTGTCTGTGTGAGTCGTGCTCTCTCTCTCTCGTTTTCTTTTACATTCCACATACAGTTGCCCGTACGTGGCCCCCGGGTGAGCCGGTAGAAAACGGTCGCGAAAATCAGACGCAAACGGAGATTGAGAAAGAATTCGAAACCGCGTATCGCGTCGAAAGGAGGGTTGCCCTCCTCGCGCAACAGCGGAACGGATTCGGCAGGACGGTTGCGGGTTCGCTGGGCACAGTTTTAATTTATTCTGGAACCGATTACAACAATTTTGAATTGGAGCGAGGAGCGAGCAACAGCGAGGAGAAGCAACAGGGAGAGAACAAAATGGCGCAAGCAAAAGGAAAATGCACTCGCGCTACGGTGGTGGTGGTGAATTGGAGGCAAAGAATGAAGAAATTGCTTGCGCATACGCAACGAGCGCTGCAGTAGTGTTTTATGCGGCAACATTTATGAATAATATAAAATTTGCCTTTAAATTGGTCTTAAAATCTCCTGCATCTCATGGTAATAGACATTTTCAAACCATAAAACTGCACTAAATCATGTGTGTGTATGTGTGGTAGAACAATGAGTTTAATTGCAAATTTTACAATTAATTTGTGTCCAGCACTGCAGGCCCAATACTTACTGTGTTCGTAGGGTAAATGCAGCGCTGGTGATGCTGGAAGGTAGATGCAGTCCTTTGATGATTTCTTGCCACAGCTTTTTGTTGATAACGTCGACAAGCCCTCCGCGTGCGATAACGAGGTTGTACAGCTCGTACAGATCCAGCACCGATTTGGCCATGATCGGCAAACGGTTGATGGGAGTGCCTGAAGGAAAAGAGAGGGAGA
Organism: Anopheles merus; assembly: GCF_017562075.2. Taxonomy (NCBI): domain Eukaryota; kingdom Metazoa; phylum Arthropoda; class Insecta; order Diptera; family Culicidae; genus Anopheles; species Anopheles merus. Next base: position 15,530,949 of record NC_054083.1, read on the forward strand.
CAGAAATATGATTAAAGATACCATTTACATTGCCATTCATGCTATTTCACGAGGCAACAGCAGCACTAATAAATACATTCGACTAAGAGACCTAGACCGATACATTTGTCATTTGAAATCAAACGTTCTCCCGGGTCGCCTCAGGTCCCACCACTCAGCATCCACCACCGGCTGGCGGCACACGGGAAGTCTATTTTTATTTATCGCTCGCTTTTATTATGGTAACCATGAGGTGTAACCTCCTGACACTCTTTCCGCTCGACCCGCGCGACGACAGGCAGGGGACGGCAGCGCACAAAGTCGAAGATCATTATCCATAGCACACATAGCGCAGGGATGTAAAGAGGCAAAGCAACAGTACAGCAGCAGCAAGAAAAAAATGTAACCAACCACTAACAACAATAACAATATCAGCCACAATAACAGTGGCTACCGGTCACAAGCAAGGAAAAAATGCTACAAAATACATCTTCCACCGAGCGCTACCGAAACCGACCCATCTGACAATCAATTTTGACATCTTCTCCTGAGGACGCTTGCATGCGCATATTTTCGGCAGCGGCGGCGACATCTCCCGGCGCGATAAATAGCATGAGGAGGAACTGATGGTGGTGATGTGCATGGGGGGAAATAAATGATGAATATGTTCATCAGACGGTCCAACGAAACTCTTTACCGAAACTCTGTCTTCTACCGTTGCCCGGAGGAGCGGACTAAAATGGACTTCTCTTCGGGTGTTCTGTGCGGCAGATCGGGAACGATGATGATGTACTGTCACGCTACGAGATGGCGTCACGACGAGGGTAAATAATTCAGGGTTCGGAGGAAATTATGATCGTACATTGATCGACTACTGGGAATGGGGGGGACGATTGCGTAAATAGTTTCTAGCTATTTTTGTTGCGTTAATCCTATTTGCTGCGACGCAAGAGGAGTGCGTTCTTCATCGCGACTGGCGCCGGCAGTAGAATAGAGGTGTGATTATTGATTGAAAGCTGCTTGGTGGAATTAAACAATTTACTTATTTCTTATTTCTTCCCTTTTCATATCTTAATAAGATATGAATTAAGCACAAAACGTATGAATTGCATGAGAATGTGGATACAATAGGAATAAGATTGTTGCCAATTTAGGGCACAGCACTTATTGAACTTTTCAAATGCATTTACAGCCGAACGAACAATCAAATCAGCTCTGATGGAATTTGAGATTGCTTAAAAATCAGTGCCTTAAATCTATCCACACCTACACGAGGTAGAAAACCGACATGACAAATATTCACTCTGAAAGCGATTTCATCACCGGGGAACTGGATGATAAATACCACCGCAAGATCATCGTATCATCCAATAACTCATCCCAACCGCCATCTGTTGTGAGTGATATTGCCATGTTTCTTGCAAAAGAATTATGATTAAAAGGTTATGTTGTGCTCCCGCCACCAGTCGCCCTCTGAATCCCTCCCCTCGGGAAACCTACTCATCATACACAATCACACACAAACAAATACACACACACGCCTCCACAGTCGGCGAAAATATTTTGACAAATTAGCATCACCCGTTTCGGTGGCGGGGGCAACATTCTCTTTCACCCCGCAAAGCCACACTAATGAACGATCGCGTTCGCTAATGCGATCGTTCCCTTGTGCGATTTAGCGATTGCTTCCATCTTCATCATCAAACATCATCGCGGCACATTATCAACGTCATTTGACACAGTGGGGAACGGGGGGTGCGCTCGCTCGTGCCGAAGCCATGTGGTCCCATCCATCCTCTCCTCGGCTCGCTTCCATATGCTTGTCGTTTCGGCGGGTTGCGGTTGCGGATAGGAGCGGAATGGGGTCACTGGCTCCCGACTGTTGTGACATTCGCTTTTCCAAACAAACTCCGGTCTCGACGCCGGCCTCTAACGAGTGTCGCGTGGAAAAATACAATTTATTTGTTTCGAGGTCTCGACTTCGTGTTTCTGTATGTGTGTGTGTGCGATGCCAAAGCAAAAGGCAACGGGATTAGCGTCGGTGCGCTGTGGTTTTTCACTGGAGGGAATGAAAAACGTTTTGCGGAAATTTCGTCCCCCCCTCACCCAAAATCCGGAGTTTCCCATCGACTGGGGGCAGAGCTTGTCGGTGGCTCGTCACACTCACCACGAGTACCGGCAACACCGCGGGATTGAGTTGTTTATAAACTAGTGCGTGTGAAAATATAAACATGCCCGTGGGTCTCACTGCTCCACACAGCGCGCTACTTTGTATTATTATTAATTATTGAAACTGCTGCCAAATGGCCGCCGTTTTCGGCTGCATCTGTGATTGACGAAGTCCGCTCACGCTTCAAGAGTTTCTGGTTCCAAGATCCTTCCCTTCCCAGCCCGTGGGGGAAGGAGTGGGGTTTTAGTTTATTTGCCAATGTTTGTGTGTTAATTAGCGAGTGGTAAAGCGTAACAAGATTTCCCAACTAACAACAACAGGGACAACAGGGATCAAAATTGGACCAAACGAAAAAAGGTTTCACACTTTAATCGGTAGGAAAAAAAATATTCATCACACACACACACACACTGGTGTGTGGCATGAAACAACGGCGGCAGCAATGTTTTAATCCAGCCGGAGGTCAGAAGGCGACGGGTAAAACAATACAACGTGTCGAGTGGAGGGAAAGCAAAAAAAACAGCAACCAAAAAGCCAAACACAGGTAAATGAATGGCAGAATCTTTGATATAATCGGACTAAGTCACTGCGAACACGGAGGGGACACTGGGTTTGGAATCGAATACCCAAGGAGATATGTGATACCTTTTCCGTGCACTTTTCCGGCTTCCGAGCAGTGGCTCTTTACCTTGTGCATGTGTGGGCAGCTTGAGTGGAGTTTTTCCTTCGATTGATACGAATCGGATTACATGCAAAAATGAAAAATACACGTACGGAACGTCCCAGACGACCCAGACGGAATTTGAGGGGGGCGGTGCAGTGCATCGATAATGATGTGGATGCAAATTAAGTTAGTTTGTTGTTGGCAAAGCCATCCTTGTTAGTTCCGGGTGTCACATCGCCCCGGGATGTGACGACATTTGTGGCCGGGTGTGATAGAAAATGCATAAACAATTATTGATCGACAATGTAGCATACGAGCTACAAATTATTGCATTTGTTTTTTTAGAATTAAAAGAAAAATAATTAAAATGATTTTTCTAGCAAATAACAGACCGTAAGAGTGACGCATAAGCCGTAAGAGTGACGCATTAATTTAATGAGATGAAAACCAGGTGGAAATTTTGTTTTCCCTTTTCTCTGCGATATAATTCCAGATTCGGCGCGTGACACAACATTTCTGTTCCGTTTCTCACCACACACATTAAACCAAACGCCATAGCCCCAAGCACAACAATTTCGTGCACAATTCGAAAATAGCTAAACACGTGGTGGAGTGAAATTAAAAAAAAAGGGGACGAAAGAAGCAAAATAAAATCCCCGTCAACGATGCATTAATCAAACGCAGAGCACGGGCACGCACGCCTGCACGGTGATCTTCACGATCTGTGCGATCACGAACCAATCTTACGCTCCCCCCCAATCCATATGGATTGCTTGTATCCCAACACGCTTCACCGGTATCGCCCGGTACCGTGCCATGTTTTCATCTGTCAGCCTTAATTCTCGATTCCTGCGTCCGATTATTTTCCCGGGAAACCCAAAATCAAGCTCCCGGCGACTGTTTCGCGTTCACCGTCCTGCTGCCCAGATGAGAAATGGGAGTGGTGCATGTGCGCTTGCCTGAGCCCGATATAAACGGTCACCCTGTTCCACTAATTCTCTCTATCGTGTTGGGAAGGGAGGTTATTCCCTCCCCCCTTCCCTATAGCGGGGTGGCCAGCAAGAATTTGCCCCTCGTGAAGGAAACAAAAACAACAGCTCCATGACAGAATCCATTAGTTTGGATAATTTCGGTGAATGTACGCGCTCCCCCTTTCCAGGGCGATTGCCGCTTCCGCTGTCAGCGTTTTTTTGTGTGTTTTGGTGTTTTTGATTTCTGTGTTTTTATTAATCAATCGCAGGGCTGTTGCTGCGACCCCCGCGGCAGTAATCGATAAAAGGTACGCACACACATACAAAATGGGAACCAACCAAGAAACATGTTAAATTTTTAACGGAGGATGTTCATCAATTATAGTGGCGTGTGTTGCGGATAGACTCCGCTTATAAATAAGTGCTGGTGAGTGGTGAGACGTGTTTCATTGGAGCAATAAAGTGACATGTTCAATTCCACTCCAAAAGTGGGTGGACTCATGTTTGGAGCTTGATAAGTGAATGTTTGCTCTGCTGCTGGTATGATATCGTGTGTCAGGGCAATGGTTGGCATCATCATTGAGTGTGATATCAATTAATTGGCTCGTCAAGCAAACTATCACAGCAAACAGCAAGCGTTTGGGGCGTGTTAACTTATCAGCGGTACTGTGTGATATTGGGCAGAACGCGAAATAAAACATCTGTATTGTAACGTTTTTCTCTTTCACTGTCCCACCAAATGACGCACTACAACTATTCGATTAGTGTATGGCAAAGAGGCTTACCGCTCTCTTGTTCTGCTGCCGGAGGGGTGTAGTTCCCCAAAAGTTCCTCAAAACGATTCTCGCCCAAATTTGACCCTACATTTCAAGCAGGTTCGTCCGAACAGATCGGACGAGTGTTATTTTTCATTTCAATCAACCGATCAGATCATCAGCCTGGCCCCGTGTTTTCCACCAAATAGACGCGTTATAAATCACATTAAAAAGCTATAAAACGCAAAACGTACCGCAGACTTAACAGTGTGAGAAAAAACTTCAACCAGAGATAGTAACCGAGCGAGAGAGAGAGAGAGAGAGAGAGAGAGAGAGAGAGAGAGAGAGAGAGAGAGAGAGAGAGAGCGACAGAGAAGCGTTAGGGATAATAAAAGCGTCTTCCAACAGCTTCCTTAAACAGAGCGGTTTCTCACGTTTCATCTTGCAGGTTATTGCGCGTGGTGCGGCATTGTGGGAGGTTTGGGAGAATTAGATTTTACGGTTTTATGCTGATATAAAATTTATTTCCCTTCGCTAGCTCCATTGCAAGCGCGCAGCCACAAGTCCAAAAGGGTAAGTGTAATAGGTGGGCTGGTAGTTTATATAAACAGATACGCCAAAGGAAAGAGCTATCAAAAAAACCTCAGCGCAAGGTTGAGGGGAATTTTTACTTCTTCGGAAAGCTTGAGAAAAAATATGAAAAACCATCTTTGAAATCTTGCGCCCAAGGCAATGATGTGTTGAAGATTTATTGGATATGAAATGATGGAGAGTACACGAATTTATACCCAACATGAGTGTTAAAGATAAAGCGCTGACATACTGAAGAAATTCTCGGAGCTTGCCAAATAAAATATCTAAAGAGTTTAATATTTGCCCAAACAATTCATTCAACTGCGTTCTGCAGAATTTTCCTGTTTAGTTCTTTTGCACGCATGGCATGTCAACCGCTTATTATACTGACCGAGCTTGGCAAAGGAAGTTCTGCCCCGAGGCTACAATTTAATCAGCTCCAAAATGTGTGAGCATTTTTATATGTTTTCTTATGTGTGTATGTGTGTAGTTTTTGTCTCTTCCACTGCAGCGTACATTCAAGCGGCAGAATATAAGCTGGAAGCAAAAAAAAAGCCACTCCATCTGGAGAATAGTTTACAGCAGCAGAATTGCATGACGAAGACTGCTTTCATGGGTTAAAAAGAGAAAATGTAAAAACAGAACGACCCTGCATTTAAATCGAATTCAAATTACCCTCTATCCAGGGATTGCGTCCAATATTCCATCACCTTACTCCACCACCCAGTCGTGTACTATTTGCATTCGTACGATAAGCGTTTAATTGCATGCATGTTTCATGTTCACAACTTGGACGCAGCTTGGCTATTATTGAGCATATAAGCAGAAAGCATTTTTGAGTGTGTAGTACACTTATGCTGGCGTAGGGAACACAGCTTTGGATGTTGATTATGTGATAAGCACAAAAAAAAAAGTATAAAGCATGTGTAATATTTTAATAATTAAATTTCCAATACGAATTCCATAACGACGGGGAAACAAATCTTCTATTGAGAATATAGCCTGTGAACAAAGCACTAACATTTTTGTAGGGTATAAGCAAAGCTTGTTGAAAACAAAACGTAAATGAAACGGTTTTGAAATTCATCTGGACATTATTTTCTCTTTCCTTCTTTGCCCAAGCATTCTTACATTCATGTGGTCTTCATACGACTGAGTGTGACTCAGTGAAGAAGAGATGAGTGGGTGGGCTGAGGTAGACACGCGAAGTGGGGAAGGAAGGTGGGTAGGTTCTGTACTTCCAGCATAATCGGCATGAATATATAATAAAATTATTAAATATAATTATTTCTTATCCTGGCTTAGCAGTGTTGTGGACACGTCGTGCAAGAAAGGGTTACCTCAACACCATCGTCGCTGCCAGGTACGGTTCGTGAGGTGAGGGATGAAACGAGACGCATGGTGAGCACTGCACTCAGACCTCCCTTGTTCCGTGCGCTTCCTTGGCCAGTATGTAAATATGCGGAGCATGTTTCTTCGCTTTCTCTTTCCCAACTTGTTCCTTCGCCCTTTTTCGCTGCCCAAGTACGACGCTTCACGGGACCCAGGCCGGGGGGGGGGGGGGGGCAAGGGGTCATTGCATTTACAGGAGATGCAGCGTCGTGTGCAGAAAAGGGTATGGAACTGCTGTAAGACCACGGCAAAAAACCGCACAATTTTAATGCTTCGTCAATCATTATCGATCCATCCTCATCGCAAACGTCAAGCATAAAATGGCATGTGCGGTGTATGTGTGTGTTTCATTTGTTGTTGCTTTCCATGTCTCTGAGCTAAAGCTGTAGTAAGGAAGATGAAAATGGGAAACCTTTCGATTGGCTGCAAGCGAACAGGAATGTAACGATCGTCTACGGTGATAGCATTATGCTGGAAGGAATGTTAATTTCAAATTCATATCTGTTTGTGCATAATATTATGCGTTTGCGTTTCTATACGATTTTTGTAACGAACTTGGGCTAGCAGTACCGATCAAGCCGCCTGCAAACACCGACCATCTTTGGCTCTGTTTTAGCAAGATATATTACTCTGTTGCTTGATTGTGTACAAAAAAAGAATACAATCCATTCCGATGCCAAACGAACACCTCCTAGGACCGCACGGTGTTGTCTAGTTTGCCTGCTCGTCATTCATTCATGATACAGCGCGACAGTCCGGTACAACCAACCAATGGTCAACGGAAATCATTGTACGGAACATGCCCATCGAAAAGGATGATGCAACGTGCGGATAAATATTGATTCAATTAATTAAGTCAATATTGGCCGTTCACAGCTCTAGCGTTCCGAGAGCCCGGAGAGCTCACACTCGTGTCTCGTCATGCACCTCACCTCATCCACCCAACATCCGGGGGACATCTAGCGCGTCGTTCCACCATACGTCCCAGCTTAAATGATCTTGTTCGAGCTGTGTTCCGATCGGCACACAATAACATCATTTTGGAGCAGCAAAAACCCGCGTCCCGATGGAACCACCACCACCAACTGTGCTGGGGCTAGCTTAGTTGAGTGAACTGTTGCACTTGGGACCAAAGATATTTTCGTGCCTTAGGAATTGTTTGAATTGTGGCCGGGATAGAAGGATGGACAAGATTGAGATCCGGTGACGGAGTCGCCTTTAATTGATTTGGATACCTCAGCCACGCGGAATTCGTACCGATGGGTGGATCTTACTTATGGAGATGTTCACACATTTATGGGAGGATTGAACTAGTCTACATTTCTACAAATATTGACCGTATATTGTGTTTAAATGTTGCTGCTGGGTAAATAATTTAACGGTGGTTTTACGATGCTCTGTGAAGTATAGAGTAGACATTATTTAGGTGAATGGATTCATGTTTTAGTCCGTGTTGGGATCATTTTTAAAAAGGGAAGAGGACTTCGATATTTTTCGGTATTTAGCTTCAATATTGTACCTGGCTTTTGTGGGCCACGGTTAGGAAAAGCTGGCTTAAAAAGTTCCGCATTGAAGTTGGTGGGTTACGAATAGCAATTATGATTCGTTACCGAACAAACGAGTATCACCTGCTTACATGCAAACACTACCGAGAATCGTTTGTAAAACCAGAATTCGACAACCACGTGGTTACTATTTACCGGTACAAGAAACAAATTAATTACAGTGTACGCATGAAAAACAACAAAACGGCGGGAACTTCCCACATCATGAAACGATGCCTCCCGTTGTGTAGATGCTACTGGCACCGTGTCACACACACACGAACTACACAGGCCCGTCTCTGTCTCTGGCAATTCAGACATTGCCAAGGAACAAGGTTATAACTAGCGCCAATGGAGGTTATAGCAGTCGCGCAAAAAGTCCGTATTATGCATGGAACGGCAACCGGCTTCGTTAGATATTGCCGCGGACTTGCAGAATGAATAAGAAACCCCCCGGGCCCGCTTCTTCTTCGCGCTGAGGCAGGGGTTTGCTGAGTGCCGGGGATAGCGAAATGTTTTTACACTAAATTAACATATGTTAGACATCCAATGTCAGTCACAAAGAGAAGCGCTTCCTGGGGGGAGGAAAAGTACAAGGGGTGGTGAGTAAGATTGGAAGATCCGTAAAGTAAATCAGCAAAAAGTCTTTTCAGCGTAAAGGCGGTCGAACTGATCGAATGGAGTACCAACCAGTTCAAATGAAAGTGAAGGCAAACATCTATTCTTTCCACGGGTCGGGGTATTACTACTAGACAGTAGACTATACTAGAAATAGAATTTATAGACATAAAAAAAGTGTATAGATCTCACTATGTATAATTAGAGATCCACTTTGTGGTCGCGTCTACTTGGGAGGGAAGATGTCATCCATCAGATGTGTGTCGGGAATAGGTCTCGATGGTTTCAATCAATTTTCCCAAACGTACTGTGCCGTAACCGTAACACCATCGTGTTCGCCCGGTCAGCGCGCTTGATGGATCATCTTCGTCGATGGAGAAACTGGCGTGTCTCAGAATCGGGAAAATTGACTTCCATCGCTCATCATCATCCTTTCCATGGTTGGGGGTGAGGGGTAGATGGACGAGAACTTAGCATACCGAAATACTTCCAATCCCTGGGGGCAAAATGGCACACCACGGCGCGCTCGATGCGCAACACGTAATTAAAAATCGAATTCGGAAAGCATTTCGGTGGAAACTCAATGCTCCCCCGGTCAAGGGGTGGCTTGCGCGCGTTCGATCAGACAAAATGGACATGGTTGCGGTTGCATTAGCGAGTGGATTGAATTTCCTCCATTTAATGGTGGAAACAAATACACAACAAATACATACATCACACAGCCGAAGATCAAGGCGCAAGTTCACCACTGCCAGGCAGCGTTAAAATCGAGCTTGCGCGTTCGATTGCTTAATTGAGTAACATATGGTACGCTTTTGGGGCGGTACTGGTGCAGATTGCGAGGGTATCCTATAAGTTGAAACACGAGACATGAAAATACCCGTTGGTATTTTGGAGCAAAAATACGATATTCTTAGCTAGACTCATCATAATAAGTGTTGAATGGGGGGGAGCATTTGATAAAACGTACGTTCGCAGAAGGAAAAGAGTTGTGAAATGATTATTCAAACTGGTGAAGACAACTTAATAATATTATTCACGGTAAAATATTGAACATGTCATGTTTAGATTAATTACCCACTTTATAGCACTTGCTGCCTGCACTTAAATATTGATTATTCCACCGTTTGTATTGAACATCTCTGCATGCAATAATAGTCTCATGGCAATCACTAATAAAATAATCCATGACAATATTGCTTTCATCTTGCAAATTATGATTCAAAATTGATGTGTGCAATAAAATGTCTTGCATCACACGAAATAAACCACATGATATCATACTATCACGTAATACTTGCCGCAACTTGGCGTAATTTAACTAGCATCGAGATTATGGTTTCTTGGAATTCCCTTCGGTTCGCTTAAATGTAATTGATGAAACGTTGCTCACATTCAAATTATTTTAAGAAATACTACCATATGATACTGTATTCTTTCATTTGACATTAGACAGCTTTTCTTATTATTTTACTTCTTACAACAAACCTCATCATTTCTTGCGGAAGAGATGCAACTGTTCTCTGGAGATTTATTGCACCAAGTAACTCACAGCGGCACTGCACAATTGCTTAATTGCACTCGTAAAAATTACAATTTGAATACAATGCAAACACTGCTCGATGTCACACTGTGCGAACATGTGCCAACACACACACCGACGATGGTATGAAAATTTATTTTTGCGAAGAAAAGAAACGCAAGGCAAAGACTGACAGACTGACAGCGGCAAAATTGGTGGTACAGGATCATATTTTCAATTTCATTTTCACAGCCCCCCTTCTTTTGCCGTGCATCGGTCGTTGATCGAAGCTGCTGCTGCTGCTGCATTTTGATCGTTGCCGACTTCGCTCTTTGGAGCGTGTTATTCATGAGACAAATTCCTTGAAAAGCAATAAAATGCCCGATGTATGTAACGATTTTAATATGGTATCTTCCCCCGTTCCCCGGGCATGGAAGATCTGACAAATGAAACATTTTATAATTGTCTCTTCCTTGAACCGGAAAGATCGTTTGAAACGAAAATGGAAAACACTCGCGTACGAGAGGAAATGCTTTGTGATGTGTGTATGTGATGAGTTTCCTTTTTTTGTTTGTTGCACATCGTTGCGACTGTGTTCTGATAGTGTATTTTATTTACCACAGAAAATGCATACATTCAATTTCCGGTCAATAAAAGTTTACTGAAGAAAACCAAATAAAATCCTGCTCATTTCATTATTATTATTATGCTATTTGAAAAAAAAAAAATATTTTTACGTTACGAAGTAAAATTGTAAAAAACAAGTAAAACTGCACCGCAAAAAGTCCCTTGCTGCTTGATATGCTTATTTATGCGTAACCGATTCATTAGCTGTCATTATCTAAAAACATAACATGGGCACAATGGTACACTCATCTCTCTTATCTTGTCGGCTTTTCCCTCCTTTTATGACAACCCTCGCCTCGTACCGGTGTTGGACCGATCGGACTGTCCATCCACTGTGGAGGTGCTTCAAAAGTCGTTCGTAGTTTGATTGCAAAATGCCAAACCCAAGACCAAAGAACCCTCCTCCTCCCCTCAGTGCGATCTTCCCCTTTTTTCCACACCTCGTCTGGTCTGGCGTACACAAAAGCGAAAACTCGTCAGATAATACAATCGCCGAAAAAGCCGACTGCGTCACTCAGCCGGCTGCGGTCACACAAATGCGACGGAAATGATGTACAAATAATTTTAGAGCAAACCTTACCCTTCCCCACCCCTCCCCAGTGGTGACATTTCCTCTCCGGCACCGGCGACATTTCCGCCCAGCATGCCGATACGCGGTGACCCCTGAGCGGTTTGGTACTGCCACGGAGGAGCTGGATGGTGTCCCATCGATTCGATTCCGATGCCCCACGGTCACCACTTTACGGGGCAAGATCTGAACCGACAGGGTGGCGGTAAGAAGATGTCTTGCCCGACTGAAGACGCTCTCATTTGTCACCGGTCACCGGAGGGACCCCGCGGCAAGACGCGCGATCGGCACAATCTTTCATGTATTTTCTGTACGCTCTAATATGCTCCCCTTCACATCGATCTATTTTTTCCGTTCACTTGAAATCTGTCACTTGAATTACCATTATACACCTCGCCACCTCCCTTTGCTTCTGCCGGGCACCGGACCGGATGATGGTCGCTTACCGTTTTGCTTTATTCATTCGATTTTTTTGTTTTTTTTTTTGGAGAGGTAGTTTTGTACGACATTTCGGTTGGCCAAATACGCCCACTCAATCAGCACACCGCCATGGTCATCCCAAAAATATCTATCACTGCCCTGCCCGAGCAGAGCAGCAAGCCACGGGGCCACGGGTGGACAGAAGCGGATGCGGCACGCCATCCATTGTCGTCGCCGTAGGACCTCGTCAATCATTTTCTCATCAATCGGCCTCGGTTCGGGACGGCGAGACCTCTGCCAGACCCACGTCGCAAGCAGCAAGCGGCATCGATTTTGACAAACGGACGAATCCGTCCGCCAAGGAAATCGTTTGTCAGCGCCGAGTACACGAACGAGTCCCGCTGGTGGTGAGGTAAATATCGAATGATTACGGCCTCAACCCCCGAGCCCTGAGCATCGGGTGAAATAGAAAGTGACATTTCTATTCCCGACGCGTAGTGAACGGACGGGGGCACGGATGCAGATCGAAGACGCTGAGCATTTTCCGCTTTATCTCAAACGGTTATTAATAGGTGTGCGTCCTAATGAGCGGAAAAATAAATGGCTCCCGTACAATGGGGGAAAAGTAGGTTTTCCTTTGCCTTTTTCGTAATGTGTCGTACCATGGTGCGGTATGGTTATGTCACTGACGGCACACCTTCGCCCAGATTGTTCCACTTCATGACGCCGTAAACTGTTTGAAGTCTTTACTGAATAAAAACAATAATAATTTCAATTTCGCTAACGAGAAATGTCTAACAATAACCGGCCAAGCAAAAGGCACCGCTGGTCTCACACTTTACTGGTAGAATAGGGAGCTTAAATTGGAAGGAAAAAAAAACATCTCCCATCGCAAGACCAGCGAGTCCGGCGTTGTGTCAAACAGCACGAGGTGGATGAAAAATGGTCAATAAATAAATTTGTTGAAATCTTGTTAATGCCCCCCATTCCATTCACTTCGTTATCACGCGAACTGCAAACGTCAACAGCTTGTTTTATGTATGAAGCAGTCGTGTGCACAACCATGGGAAAGGTGCGTCAAATTGGTGCTGACTGCACACAGATGCACTTTGAATGCATTTATAAATATTATAATCGAATTATGCAACCATTCAGCACCGTTTCCTGCGGGGTTTTGTTGTTGTGAGGGAGTCAGAGAGAGAGAGAGAGAGAGAGAGAGAGAGAGAGAGATAGCCATGTTTCCTTTCAATTCCCAAAGATTTTTATGGTCTGAATTGATAAGTGCATGGAAGGAAGTCAGAATTTATCTTTACGCCTTGCACGCTTCTTGTCGTTAGCAACAAAAACACCAAGTTTTTACAATTCCATGCACCTTTCTGTGCACCAAAAGATAGGAATCAATAAATTTGTAACACTGATAGGTACGTGCCGTTGCTAATCGATCGTGCAAATTGTCGAATGAAAAGCCGCCTGCCCGGTCGCCTCCAAAAGCTTCCCCGTTTAGTGAATGTAACACTTCAATTTATCAATTTACAGCCTGTCAATTTGGCGGCGCTGCTGGCCAGACACTCCCCCTACCCCTAGGGAGCAGCCTCGAAAGTTGCCCTGCCTCCAAAGATCAACTGGTGATCCCGGCAGTAAAATCCTTTCTCCATTTCGCGCTGACCGCGAGCTGGTTGTGGGGGAGAAATGCGAGGAAAGATGATGATACCGCACGATGTATGTGCACAATCAACAGCTGCTCTTTTTGGTTTGCTAACAAGACGCAAGCCTTCCAGGGGGGAAAAAGAAGCAGCTTGTCTAAGGTCTACCAAAGAAGCAAGGAAGCAAGGTGTGAACTCATTCCGCGATCTACGCGCCTTGTTGTTTCGATTTCACACCGCGGGTGTGTGTGTGTGTTTCACACCGCTTTCGATCGGTTCGCGTGTGGCTCGAATATTACGGGATGGTAGCGATAGGAACACAGTTTCCCCGCTCCCGGGAGTATGGACCGCGAAATCAGATCACACGGTGGTCCGTCCGCGTGCGGAGCAAATATTCATCGTCTTTGTTATTGCACACTTTCGCGGACTGCGCGGTCGCTTCGGGCGGCGACGAGAATCACGCGCATAATAAATGCTTAATATAAAAAGGGAGCGCAGAGGGCAGATTTATTACTAATTGAAATTTAATTTACAATTTAAACCGATCGGCCAGATGTGGTTCTTTTTCCGAAGCCCTCGCGCAGAAGAGCGGAAATGGAACGATCAAACAATGCTCGGCTGCATGCATCAACCCGGCCGCGGTATCGACAGATTCGATTAACATCGGATGCGATAGTCGTGTCTGAGTTTGATAGCGATCGAGTTGGCACGATCGCTAATCGGTTACGATGCAGCTTGTCGAGATTAAATATCTGGGGCACGATTTTTGTCAATTGCCTTTGCTTTTCAATTGGCTCTGTTGTACTTGATAATTGAATTTGCTGCACATCGCAACAATTGCTTTTGATTTAGTGGATTCAATTGAAAGGGTTTTTTTTTAAATCAGGAAATCGTTGATATTTTTCATAAAAATCTAGTTTATTATTTTCCAAAAATACAACGGTCTATATAAACGACACCTTTTTTTACTAAAAAATCTATACATTTTACAATTACAACACAATTAAAAGTATTATATTGAATAATGCATATTGGATGAATGCATATTAGTGGAGTAAAGTTATAATCAACATTTTTAATTACAAAACGTTGTAATGCGTTAAGCTGTCATACGTTTCTCAATTATTATAATAAAATAGCAAAAAATAAATATATCACACAAATCATCCATAGATTAATTAATAAAAAAACACAAAAATATACACGAAAAAAAATCTAAAAAAATAAAATAAACGAATCTTATTGAGCAAAAACTTTTCCAAACAATATGAGAATACTGTTTCAAAATTCCCACATTGACGCAAACGTAACAAATGCCATGTCAGCCTGCTTATTCAAGCTAATAAAAAAAAATTAAGCATTCATTGCATGCCCACAAACAACCGATAGGCAACCGATAGCCAACCCAACCCGACACCCTCGACGCCACCACTTGTTATCGTTTGATTGACGTTCAATCGATTGAAGATTGGCTACTGCAAACAGCAGGTAATGTGCATGTGTAAACGTTCATCTGATGATTCCGATCGAACACGTCCATTTTCCCGGTCGGCAGTGACTTGGCGGAAACTGAACTGCTTCAACCATCTCCAAAAGGACTCCCGCACAGCAGCCCGTGTCGAAAGCTTGTTGTCGAAAGAGTAAAAGCCACGGCAGCAACTTCTCGGTGGCATCCTGTTTTTTTCTTCTTCTTTTTTCAATGGAAGCAACGGGCAAAAAAGAAAACAGAGCGATAAAAAGGGAGCACAATGAAAATGGGATTCCCGGATGACACAGCAAAAACAGCACTACGGTACGGAACTGAACCTTGTCCTTTTGATGCTCAGGCACGAGCCAATGTTCTGGTTAGTTATTCGATCAATTCCCTAATCCCGCCACACCCGACCCGCAACGCTTTGTGAGGAATTTGTTTACAAAATTGTTTAAGTGCCGCGGCTAAGCCGGCCTCCATTTCAAACGAAGCGCGCGCGCGCTGTACAATCCGGAGTCGGATCGATCCGACTCCGGCACCCTCGGAGTCGGAGTTGCTCCGGACTGTTTAGCGGGGGGTGCATAGTCATCAACTCCGAGTTCGGATCAGTCCGGATTACTCGGATCACTCCGGATTACTCCGGATTACTCCGGATTACTCCGGATCACTCCGGATCACTCCGGATCCGGAATGACTGTCCATTATCGTTTAGACAATTCTTGATGAGCTCATTGACTTTGAAGTCGTACATCGAATATGTACGAAAACTGATCCGGACTGATCCGGACTGATCCGGACTGATCCGGACTGATCGGAGTGATCCGGAGCGATCCGGAGTGATCCGGAGCGATCCGGAGTGTCCGGAGTAATCCGGAGTGATCCGGAGTGATCCGGAGTATTCCGGAGTAATCCGGACTGATCCGGAGTCGAATCCAGTTATGATCCGGAGCCGGAGTCATATTTTGCGCACCGGAGTCGGAGTTGATCCATGACTCCGCTCCGGATTACCCATCACTAGCGCGCGCTCGCCGACTGCCCTTTGCTGCTGGCAGTTGGATCGATCGTGATCAATAGGCTCGGCCACGGGTTTCGTTCTTGTTCGGCCATGTCCGACCATTACGGACCGATCTTTTCGTTGGCGTTTTTTTTCTGTCCCGTTCTCACATTGCGAGTTCTTCGTGCGAGTTGCAGTGAAAAGACGGCGGTAGCGAAACAAGTTGATTATGTTGTGATGTGTTGCTTGTAAACAATCGACACCAGCGTGTGTAATGCATCCACGGAAACGATGATCTGGCGTGGTGGCAGGGGCGGTGGTGATGTGGCTGGTGGTAGCAATCGAACCCTCCGACAAGAACAGATTTTCACTGCCGCGGGAAAACGGCGGCCCCTTTTTTATTTGGAGGGATTTTGTTTTTTTGTATTCCACCCGCCCGGTTCTTAAATCATGCAAACAAATGATCCATCATCGGTTTTTATTACGCTGCGATGCGCTGCGAGTGAGAGACCGAAACGATACACACCTCGATCAAGGGTGGGAACGGTTGGATGGGAGTGTGTGTGTGCGTTTGTGTTTGTGAAAAGCTTCACTTTTCCTATCAATCGCCAGACAATTTGACGCCTTCGGGCGGGGAACGCTGGTTGGCTGTGGTTTCAGATGTGAAACATCAACACACCAGTGTTCGCTGAAGGTAGTGCGCGATGGTGTTCATGCAGCCTGTGCTGTAATCAACATATGATAGCAAACGTTCCATGTCCCGTACGTTGGAAGCAGTTCTGTGCGCTGTCCCGAACCAAAAGGACCATTCGAAAAAAAAATCTTAATTCTTTTCACACGGCATTAAACACAATCAAAGACGAAAGGGAAAGGTGCGGCAAGATTTGGGAGCAACAAATCATGCCAACACTATTCATCTTGTTGCCCCCCCATTGAAGTGTGCGCGGTGCGTGGTTACAATTTCCCGCCCAGTACTCGGAAGCTAAACAATAAAAAGCAAAACACAAACCCCACCCGATGAATTAATGCACAACTATTCTTTTTTTCCATTTTTCAGCTGCTAACTACAAAGCTCCAGCGAAAGAGTTCGCCGAATGCAGACGATCCGCACACAGCTGTCGGAAATATCGATCAAGCAAACGACGGTCAGCAAGCCTGGCTGCCAGGCCATATTTCCGCGGTAATCTGGCCACAGTCAGATCAAAGGATGCTTTTCGGGTTTGGGAAATAAAAGAAAGAAATGGTATGCTGCCAGTATGCGATCGATCGGGGTGGAAAAATCCACCAACGTGTATCTAATTTCTCAAAGGCAAGCATTCGGAAAAGGCATTGTTGACTTTGTTGGTTACTATTTTC
This sequence comes from Anopheles merus, assembly GCF_017562075.2. Lineage (NCBI taxonomy): Eukaryota > Metazoa > Arthropoda > Insecta > Diptera > Culicidae > Anopheles > Anopheles merus. Next base: position 15,548,216 of record NC_054083.1, read on the forward strand.
TGGAAATTCTGAATTTGCTTTTACGAAGAATTGGCGAAAGCAATAAAAACATTTGTATTGAACAACTGAGCTCATTAAAGAACAATGTTAATAAAACACGGACAGTTTATATGAACAGAATTTAGTATAATTTAATCAGACAAACGCAACGTTCAATGAAACCATTTCAACACCTTAGCATGTCAATAAGTAATTCCGCTCAGACATATCAACAACTCCAATAACTCAAATCCCACAAAAAAAACCTGTCACGTTTGTGTGAAAAATAAATCGATTTCTAGATCCCTAGCAAGCAAAACAAAAAAAAAACACGTAAACGGCTCCACAAAGGCAACATCGTTAAGCGCTGATTGAAGGAAATCAATCAAGCAAAGCGCGATATGGTTTAATTTTGTTTTTGTTCGCACCTACAGAGACATGCACAAATCAAACTGCATACAGCAAATCACCACCACCGTGCCACACGGTTTTGCATCGATTTGCACTAAGCTGTTGAAAATCAGACGTACAAGGTAATCAACAACGGCGGATCGACCCAGAACCGGAGTCAAGCGATACACCTCCCGCAGCTTCGATTCCGATCGAACGTGCGATCGCGTTGAGATACAGCTTCCCCCTTCAGTGGGTCACTCCTACGGTACCGTCCCTCTCAGCCACTCGGATCAATATCGGATCATTTATGTGCCTTTTACTCAGACCCAGGACCAGGGCGAAACGAGAGTTGGAGGAACCGGCGAGTAGGGCCGGGCCTGTTTTGACTTGACTGTAGCGCCTCACAGCAACGCCTTATAGGTACCGCTGTAACCCTCGCGTGGCAAGTAGGTCCCGGGGCAGTAGGTGGGGAAATGCATCGTTACTGTCCAGTGTCCAATTATTCAACATAAACTTTTATTAATCATTCGCGACGACAACACGATCGCGTGGTGCAGATACAGCAGGAAAAGGAGCAGCCAAAGCATAAGCTCCACACTCCCCACCCCGGAGGGCTTACAAGGTTCGCGATCTAACATATTGGTCCCGAGGCGCCGTCGTCTATCGCCTGGCTGCAGAGGACGCAAAAGCAAGCGGGGTCGTTAAAGGTAGACAAGTAACAACAACAACAACAAAAAAGGAAGCCCCAAAGCCTCGCTTGGACCTGGACGGCCACGGAGAAATGGTTCAAATCAATGATCCTAACATCGGAAGAGAATCAATTCCAAAGCAATTTTGAGACGCTATGCTGTAGCAACTTATTGAGATTGCTGAGGAAGACAAGGGGAGAGAAGGGGATGGGCAGCCTAGAGAGAAAGCGCACACACCGAAGAAGCAGCACGCTCCGTACACCACCCGATCACGGTGGTGGAAGATTGATATATTGATTTCGGATCAATTTGACAGCGAGAAAATTGCGTTCCTTTTTTATTGCTGCGCGCCACAGATCGAACGATTCGGTGTTTTTTTGTTGTACTGTTTGGACGTTAGGACCTTTTCTCTCTCCCATCTTTCCGTCCCAGTGTGCGGAAGATTTGATCATCCTTTTTCGATTTGAATCGTGAACTCCCTACCACCACACCAGCCCTGCGTCGGCTAATAATTTCATGAGTCTAGTTAGACACCTTCTTTCACCCTACCTCCGAAACAACATTTGCGTATTGGAAGCAGTACGGTCGGCATGATAGGCAGGGCTATCATCATCATCCGAGCTGGTCCGATTTCGATCGCACTACGGCCAACCTGCCAACGAGTGTCTATGAGTGATGTTTTTCGTTTTTCATTAATCTCTTGGTGATATGAATGATTGCGGGGTTGTATTTTTGGGGAGGCAACGGGCGGACCAAAGCGAGTAGCAAAACAGTGCTCCGGGTCCCTCGATCAGTATCCCCTGCAAGGCAGTCGTACAATAACAGTGTAAATTACGATTATCTCGTACGAGCTTCTAATTTGACTTTGATTAATTGTTTGATACGGCCCGTGCGCTAGCGTTCCGTTTGGACCATTTAGGGTTGGCTGTCCCAGAAATAGTTACAACGAAGAATTTTTCACGCCTTTCGGTAAAGTTTCCCTACCGTGTGTCAAGCGTCGTGCGTTGAAACATTGTGAGTTGACCCTGCATTTTTCTCATTCCTGTGTATGATAAAGCATTATCAGCGCAAATGACAAAGCAGGGGGGTTCTTGGCGTTATTTTTTAAGAGAAAAAAAAAAAATGTTTACAATTATCGTCTTCCGTTTGATATGTTAACTGTACAAACATTATTTATTTATCAGAACGTGACAGATAACTTGTCAGTTGGGATAGACGCCATTGCGCATTGCGTCAAACTTAATTCAAACAGTGAAAACTGGTTCGGTGGTCGGCAAAACATCAAACCGTAGTATCAAAACAGGTGCCAATCGGAGTCACTCAGCTCGCGCTCCTTTGTCCCTGCACAACACAATCAATCAAAAGCGACCGATGATGGTGATGTTTTTCATTCGAATCTGGGTGATAATTCGTACCACAAACGTTTCGGAACAGCGTTATCGAAATGCTCACGCGCGACCGGGGTAGGATTTGCTGGGATTAAGCGAGGTTCACACACAAACAAACGACCATCTGCATCTCTGCATTTTCACGTTTTATGAACCATGCAGCGGCCGTGTTTTGCAATCATCACTCTTCCGCGTGCGTTAGAATTTAAGCCCGTACGGCCGTTCGCCCGCTGGGCGACATAAAACATGAACCACGCATTAAAACCTGCGCACGAGAACAATTTCTGCACAACGGCTGCACTGCTGCATCCTCCTCTTCCGAGCGTCATTCATAAGATGCCATCCCCGTACCATGCCGTCAAACGGTGTGCACATTCGGGCGGGTGTACGCATTTTATGAATGTAATTCAAAACCGGCCGACGACCTACAACGATGCAAACGGATGCACACGGACGTTTCGGATCCTCATTCATGGTGCGACTGGCGATGGGTCGTTTTCTTCCCGTTTTGGGGCAAAGATTTTGCCAACCGAACGCGCAGGCGAGGATCGTAAAATATTAAATTTTAACCTTGCGCAACGCAATTTCCTCAGTTGCAGTTTCTGCGCGCTTTTACTGTCTCGAGCGACCGATGAATGAAAGACGAAAAGGCTATAAAGTTAAGAACCGTCTTTCAGGAGGTGGTAAAAAAAATCGAAACACAGCCTGTGAAAGATGACAGCACAATGCCATCTGAACGCTCAATAAGAGTTTACTAATTTGAGAGTGAAATCTCGTAATAGAGGTGGAGTGCAAACCTTCTGCTATTTTCCGATTGCAGGACAGAGCGATGTTTGAGGTGAAATGCAATGATTATAATTAACGCACATAAACGTTCTGGCTGCTCGAAAAACACAAATGCCAAAAATAAATTGGAAAGTATCAGCAGGAAAATAAACCCTTTTGAATTTAGTGTGCATTTAATTTGATCCTATATTCAACATTGATTGATTTGGAAGTACGTTTTTAAACCGAACAGCCAATCTACGATTGGTAACAGTTACTTGCATTTGAGCAAAAAACAAAGGCAAGGAACGAAAAGGGGAAGAAAAGTAATAAAAAAATAATTGCTGCCAGTGCTCTGTCACTCTCTGGAATGATTAATCGACATCAGACGAGAAGAATGTATCGTAAGCAGTACTACACTGGCAGTACCTAGCTTTATCTTTTCTTCCCTGCATACAATGTGATTGCTAAGGGAAAATGTCCATGAAAAGTAATACACTCCCCAAGAATTGATACTCTTTCAATATCCGGTTGATAGCGGAAGAATTTCGTGTCCCTTCGCTTTCCGCTGTGCCCCGCTTCACCAGAGAACTTTGGTGAGTCAGCAGAAGTAAAATTCGTAAAGATAATAAAATTGTCCTTTATCATCCACTTACCTCGCTTTTGCATGAACAGGAACAGATCGTCCAGAAATTCCTTCCGCTTCGGGTCATCGTTGATTTCGTACAGCTGGAAAAGAGAGAGAAAGAAAGAGAGAAATGAACGCGGTGCGATAAGTGTTAGGACGGGAAGGAAAGACAAAAACACCGCTTTTTGCTGCAACCACTACCGAGTGTCTAGCAATGGCGTTTTAAAATCGTACTTTTGAAAACTGTTTCCGTCTATCGTGACACGTCCGGTCGGGCGGGGGCAGGTAGGTAATTAGTTAATAATTTAAGAGTCAAAATCAATTTGCCTCGTCAGCCATTGGCAGGGTGCTATCGGTGGAAAATGCAATCACGCTTAACCTGTGCCAACTGCCGGAAAGTCAGCCGAGGTCGCTGCCCGTCGATGCAACATACACTCACACACGCACACAATGCACCTCACCTTCAACCGAGTGTGTATTATCGACCATCGAACAGCGCTTTCGGATTGGGCGATGGGTGGAAGCCAATGCGTATAAAAGTGGGAGGTAAAACGAAAAAAGGGCAGCACCGTACCGAGATTCATTCAACCGCTGCCCCACCGGTGGAAAATGGGATGAGATGATTTCAATAACACTTTTAATCGTTTCAACGCATTCGCACGTGTGCTGGCTTCTGCGTGAATTCAACGCAATGCAATTGCTGGGGGAAAGTTTACCGTGTACACACATTATTGTTCCGTTTTTGCTGCTGCTTTACCTGCTACGAATGTATGAGTGTGTATATACATACAAGCACATACACACACATACACGTATCAACATTAATTACAATTGGCATCAGCATTAAACTTATTTAAATTGATTGCGTGCTTCGTGAAATTATTTTTATTAGCGTATAAGAGAAATAGCGCAAAACCGCACGTTTGCTTGCACGTCTCCACGCCAAAGAGGATGATCCGTGTGAGGGAGCTCTGGGGACAAGGGAGGGGATGGGGAATGGTTCGGTTCGTGACTGCAGCGCTACCGAGAACCGGTGGGCGTCAAACAATTGTACCAGTGGCACAGCGAGGATTTGTTTCATAGTTTCTGTAGCTGAACGACGATTGGTAAGCTTCTGTTGGGTGCTTAGGCTAGAGTTTCACACACGTGGGTGGTTTTGCAGTTACTTGCCAGACAATACTTTGAGCAAGCAGGGCAGCTACTTATTTCATTTTTATGTAGTTGTTACAACAAGAAATATATCAATTTGTTAAGAATGAACATATTTCAGCTGCTGGGTAAGTGAAACAGCTCTAACGCGTTATTCTAAACCATCTTAATCAGTTTAATGTACAGGAAGTCGACACTTAAACAAGGTAAAACAGTCATAGGAGAGCACAACCTATACAACGACCCAGCACACGCGGTTTTGTAATTGTCCCCGTAGCGGAGTACCGACGGCACCATTACCTGGAAGCATTTCCACGGTCACCGCGATGCAACAGCGAAATGGAACCATCATCGTTTATTTGTTGCTACCCCAACAAAAGTTTCACCTCACTCAATAATACCAATTTTCGATTGCGTGTGAAAATGAAGGTCATCCCGTATTGGAAACCGTTACCCGCCACCAGCCCCCAAAATGATATTCCACAAACAAATACACATACACACACACATACTTCCGTTCGCTGTCTGGCTGGTGTGGAGACAGATAGTGAATGCTGCTTGCAGTAAGTAGCATCGCAATCCGTTGCAGTTGCTGCATCAGCAGCAGCCGCAGCAGCAAAAAATATTGTGCCGCCAGTGAAATAATATGATACTAATTGCAACATACCTGCAACTGTTACAATTACTAGCCGGCCGCCATCGATGTAATCGGAGCAGATGTAAGTGCGAGATAATCAATGAAATAAATATGCAAAATATGCACCGAGTGGAATTATACGTTAAATGCAACAAAGTTGCACTGGACCGTATGAATACGCACTGCAATGCGCAATACACGTGCGGGTGCCCAACGAATTGTTGGTTAACTAACTAATGCAAACACAATAACTTGTCTTTTTGAAAGATGAAAAGCCCCTAAAGGTTGTATAATGGTTTTATGAGTTTCTAATGTTTCGTTTTCTGTAAATCTATATTTCTATGATTTTGCTTGTATTCTACTCTATCTCGTTGCAATATTGCCATAAGGTTATACAAGACTGTTAAACTTCGATATAATCTTTGAAATATTAAAAGGTATATAAAGCTCCACTTGATTACATAACAAAATTTTATGTAATTATTAAGAAACACTAAGACAAGATTTGGTAAGATTTGATCCCATAAGTGTTTGTGTACATATATTAATGGTTGAATGGGGTCTCTTCTAAGACGTTAACAATACATCTGTAATTTTCAGTCTACGAGACGATGTTAAATTTGTTTATCGATTTTTATGTATTCAATCAATTTCAAGAACCAAGAGGTTGAATCTAAACATTTCTTTTAGATTTCATTCAAGAATTGCGATGAATGGTGCTGATAGTTTTCTGGCGAACTATTCAAAGCTACACAACAAAGCATTCAAAGACACGAACACATAAAAAGTGCCCGTCACGCAATCCTATCGCACTGCAAAACTCCTAAATTTTGGTACAAATATTTGGTCCTATCGATTTGCGAAAATCGATCTCGCATGTTGCAGGCATAACTGGACTGGGCTGAAAATGCCTTCCAATATAATTGCTTTTGATGGTTGCGTTTTTGCGACCTGACAAATTGGAATGATTTGCACCTGAACGGGGGCCATCAGTCGAACGGGATGACCTGGTCTGTGGTGCTACCAAGTGCTACCGAAAATTTATCGTATGCGTCAACCGCCGTAACGCTTCCGTTGGTTTGCTCCGAAGGCCTTCGAGCTAAAAATTGCAGCTATAATAATCCTTTTCCCCGCAGAGCTGCTACGAAAACAGCGATAATGTAACTAACAAAACACATCAACTGTGTTCTTGATAAAATGAGACAAAAAAAAAAACAAACCAACCGACACACACACGATCGCTAAGATAACGAAACATAACCACCGAACAAAAGAGGCAAAAGAAAGTGAAAAAGAAAACTGAAAAGAAACCAAACAACTAAACAGTGTAATTGCAATCGCCGGTTGCAATGAAGAAATACAACAACAGCAACAAAAAATCGTGAGTAATTTTGCATATTTTGCATACACCGTTGGTCCGGTCTGTTGCCGCTGTTACCGCACGTGTGTTCGCAGTGGCCGCCCCGAGATGATGGTTTTCAGCGGGAGCATGTTAATGTAAAAATGCAAACAGTGCCGCTGCAAATGTTCGGTAAGGTTGACGTCGGTCTGACACAGCATCCACTGACAGCTGTAATTCGAGCAGACGGGACATTGATGGTTACATGGATTCGGTGGTATAAGAGTAGTTTTATGTGTTTAGCGTTTGTACGAAAGTTCTAACACTTTTGCAGCGCGTTATTTAGTGTGTGTAAAACAGTAATTAAACGCATGTAATAGTGAGATTTTTATAATTTACAACTCGAGTGACTTGGTGCTCAGTTTCCCCGATAACAATGAGCTCATCATTTTTCGTACCAATAAACGTGAGATGGTAAAGAAAAGCATGCAGCAAAAGTCAACTTTAAGTTACGAGTTTGTCATAAAACATTTACTATTAATGTCTTTAAAACACACATACACACCCATGAGATGCATCGAGTGAAACTTTCAATCTGAAAACAATAGCACGCTTTATTTACTGTAGATAAGCTTTTCCACCAGAAAGCCCGCACTCGGGCCACTAACCACACCGCTAAAATCGTTCACATCGTAAAAAGGGTGCACGGGCGACATTTGCAATCCAACCAAACCATCTCTGGCCGATGGTTCCATGGGTGTAATAAGTAATTTTCGTGGTTTTCGAAACATTGCGCGCGCGTGTGTGTGTCTGCACGAGAGGAAGTTTGGCGTGAGAAAAGCTAGTGGTTCTTTGCTGCACCACGATATCCATTCAAAACAGGCGGACAAACCCAAGCTTCCTCCTGCCAGCCAGCTAAACATATGTACGCATATTAACCGTTGTTAAGACGGCAACATTATACCGTGATGCCATTGCCAAACGGTGCCCGCGTATATATGATGTGACCTACATGTGCCAGCCGTGTGTCGAACGGTACCACCACCGTTTCGGTAGAGTTTCGAAAATAAAAACCGCAAAAGCACATAATTTTTAACACTTTCGTTTTCGCTGCCTTTTTTATCCATGACAACGCTTTCGATTGTTTCGCAAAGTAGGTGCCACATTCTGTGGCATTTCCTTTTCATCGTTTGGTTGGAAAAAAGAGAGTCAAAGTATGATTAGATGGACGTGAGGTGATGTCGTCGTTGATGTCGGTGGAAATACCGAGTATGATTAATATGTTTTCCCCGAGTTGACATACTGGCGACGATTGTTCATTGGTTTGATTGAGAAGATGTTTATGTCATTAAATCATGCACAACTTCCTGTAACAAACAGCATATAAATGCATGAAAACAAACGATTTGTAAGATTGGTGTCATAGCCACATCGCATCATTATTATACGTAAAACCAAAATCAATCGCTTTGAATGGTGAATTCTACATACTCGTTTAGAAGCATCATGTTAAACAGCTCATCATAAAAGGCGATTATTGAATACGTAGCCGGTGCTAAAAATGTTCCACCGTCAGATACAGTCAGGATTGTTACCATTTGTCATCGGTAGAACGCAAACGGCCACCGCACCAAAACCCAAATCGACCAACATATCAAGTTGTTCAACCACAAGAAGCAATGTTCAATTTGATTGATGGATATCTTCCACCAAATCATGCATGAGCCAAAGCCGCAGACATACGCAAACGCACGCCTAACGTCCCCTTTGCCACAACACATCCGATTACGGCAGCACGGAGGGGGGAAGGATGCGCCATAGTTTTTAGCACCTTCGGATGATGTCGTCGCATCACGGAATGGTATGCAGTCAATGTGATCGTGTGTCTAGTTATTTTTTGTTTCACTTTCCAAGTCGAGTGTATATTTGGATTTTCGAGGCAAGTTAACGGTAGTTGTTCTTGTCAGCTATGCCCATCTAACCTTTCGGTGGTAGCAACAAAAACTAAACCAGTGTTAGGAGAAATGGCGGTGCTTGTAGCGATTGGGATTTTTTCTTCTTCAGCAACGATCGAAACCAAGCACATCACTCACTTCCTTCCACTCGATGAACAATCTCCGACGCTCACTACTGAATGGATCATGTGTAGTTCCTGGTTCGAAATCGCAAAAGCACTGCTCCCTACATCGTAGCGCATCATTAACTAGATCAAATCACTATTTTCATCGTCAATTAGAAGCGTTCCATGACGGGCCAGCAAGCCAATGGTTCCCAGAAATAGATTGTCGAACGATCAGGTCTTTCCCTTTCTTCTAATGGCGTACTGCAAGAACATGTAAAATAATCAATCATTTAATTTCGATCATCCTGAACGATCGGTGGTGAGAGTGGTGTGCAGGGAGATCATCATGTCGTTACCACAGCGACCATAAAAAAGCACCCACCACACAAGCAAGGTCTTTCCACAACACGAAAAATTAATTTGTATTAATACAATTTATGATTTTAATGCCTATAACGAGATCATTTACGTTTCGTGCCAGCCAGTCCTATTCGGGCAGGACGGATCAAGGGGGGGGGATCTTTTGCTAACTGCACGACACGGCTTTAGCCTCATCGAGAGTTTATCGTGTGCTTCTAGCTAGGAACAAAACTCTTCTCTATCCTCCTTTCTATGCATTATCCCCATACCCTTATTGGAGCGAGAGCCCAACACTCGAACCTCTTCACTCAATTAAACGGATCCAACCACGGTTCTTTCCATCCCACACGCGCACCAACAGCAATTTGCAGCGAATAGAAGATGTGTGGAAAAATGGTAAAAAAGAGGCTTGCTTCAATTTTTCTTCTCTAACGATTACGATCAAAGCGCGCCATTATTGCGCTCATCTTCAAGATCGACTAAAGTGGTCGTCGGTGGAGGCGGAAGCCCCGGCAGCTCCAGAAGAAGCAATGATCGGCTCCAGCTCGGCACTACACCGTTTGGAAGTTTGTGATCTGAGCGATCCGATCGACCCGACGGTTCAACATCTTGTACAGTAATAATAAACGCAATCAATCATCGTTTCACGCATAGACGATATGTAAAATGATAAAAAAGTGGATGAAAAGACATCGATTGTTGATTTGCAAGCTTTTTTTCTGGCTCATTGATTGAGAAAGGACTCTAATGGGAGATGGTTATGGAAAGTTGCATTACACAATTATGAAAACAGGAATGAAAGGTTTTCCATTTAGTGCTTACAAAGAGCTATGTATGGATATGAAAGTAAATTAACTTATTAATCATAAAAAATCGTTCATCTCACAAGCAACTTTTATAAATAATGCACTAACATTAATAAACACGCACTAGAGACGCACCAGTAGTGAACATAAATTATGTCCTCCGGGCGACATAGAACTTGGCCAAGGTTCAAGAAATTTCTCCTTCGCAATTTAACTCTTTTGCGCTTGAGAGAACGCAACCGGCGACTCAACTACGACACTCCAAAATTTATGACTTCAATCTGCTTCGTAAAATCGTTCATTTTCAAAAGTGCACCACCCCGGAAAGGTGGTTTTATATACGACGCATCCTGAAAGCAAATCTAATGCATCCGTGACCGGTGCGGGCACCTCGATTCCGCTGCCCGTGATTTATGATCCATTCTTGATGCGACTGAGCGGTGTGCAACGTTGTAGCGGCTAGCAGCTCTCGGGGGCTTGCAAGAACGAGCAGCAACATCTTCCGCCGGGACAGGTGTGCACGGTGCAGCACGTGAGAACTTTACTGCGGGTGCCAGATTTGTGTTAAAATACTTTACACTCCACGTATGGCAACGTTCAGCATACATTTGCACAAAACGTTGTAGTATTCGGTAACATTCAAACATTATTTAGCGAATATGTTGTACTTTAAGAGTAGTATTAGTTGTTTGTTATGCAAATTTTTTTGATTTTTCTTCAATTTGTATGTGTGTTTTTTTTTCATATTGCAACAAAGAAATTAATCATATATCCATATAACCATATAACTTACATGTAAAGATAAATATATTGATATTTATAATTCGTAAACGCACAGAACTTGCACAGCTTAACATTGCTCGGCTCCCTTCCATCACAGTGTGACCAAAGTTTTTATGGGGCTCGCTCATCATCATTGAATCGTGTTCCTCTGGCTGGCAATACGATGTTGCAGCTACAACAATACCATCGGTCCAGAACCGACAGAAGGGGCGAACGGACGGACGGATATAAATGTACAACATAGATTGATTTGAATTTGACACGCCTCTCACTCGCGTACGGAGATGGTAGTCGGAGGATAAAGGGAGGGGAAAGGGGGAGGTGCTTCCAGACCGTTACTGCACGTATAAAAAGTTTAATAAATTTATATTTTTATACTCCACTGCAGCCTCATAAGGTACAGCACTTTCTTGGTACGAGCAGGTTAGCAGAGGCAAACGTACATAATAACGGATAAATTGCGTACTTGCTGCTACACTCAAAAATTGAGGGAAGTTGTGTAATTTAAGAGCAAGCAGAGAAGTTTGTGAAATTCGTTAAAATATTTGCAATACAACCATCAAAGTTTGATTTGAGTAAATGTCATGTTTAGATGTAAGGAGTAGTTAAAAGTCATTCAATCATCATACGACGCTACTCACTGTTAGCCATACACTGTTCCGATTCAGCGCTTTGTGTTGGTGGCTTACCTACAAAGAAAATAAGAAAAGTCGATCAAAATAAACTCATTTGCATAATCATCTAAATTTGTCTTTGTTTTAGTGTATCATAATAAAAACATTCTTTATATCACACATCCTTTATAACTCTGTCACAATGCAGTAACGCATCTGCCTATAATTGCCAAGCATAAAATGTATCATGTGAGTAGGTATAATCATGTTCACACCATCGATGTATCATTTTGCAATCGGCTTAAATCGATGCAAGAAAAAACACCTTTTCAAATTTTGGTGGGATCATTTTTCATCAGCCGAAGGATAATAAAATAAATTGAGTGCTTCCCAATGGCCGCAAAACATCGTCACATAACATGGTACAATTTTCACACACCAAACTTAAGCTCATAATTTGCTTAATCCTACCGATCCTCACCGATACGCTTTTTAAAACATTGTTACAACAGGCGGCAGGATGAAACTGCACTCCATTGTTTGGGTGGTAAAACTGATAAAGGATGAAAAAGACCAGACACAATCCGCTTACTTCGTTAACTCAACGATCAAGCGAAGGATCGGAACACACACCAACTGCTGGCGGACGTTCCCGGAAAGCGGAATGAATAAATTTACAACTTTATGCACACACAAACATATCCCGTTTGCTACATCAAATATATTGCATTATAGCAAAACGTGAAGGATGCGAAATACATAATCGGCACCAAGGTTAGCCTTACAATCGATGCATTGAATTTACACGATTTTGTTTTTATTCCCGAAACCCATCAGCGGGGGCTAAAAGTGGACAGACATCCGACAGGAAGGTCTTCGATCGAGCCTTGTTGCCGGACCGATATCGGGACCGGGCTGTACGGTTAGTAATTTTACAGTCATAAAAATCGACCCATCCCCGCCGTTTGCCGGTTGGAGTCGTAACACTTGGGGAATGTGTCTGGCGTACACACATTTCATTGTGTATTGTGTTGCTTTTTTAATTTGACCGCTGATTTTATTAGTGTCAAGCCGTATCATAGTTTGTAACACTTTGGAGTTGGAAGTAATCGTCTGTTCATTCTGTCGAGAAGTAAAAGCTCCCTCTACGTTTTGGTATGTTTCGATCATCAATTTGTTCAATCTTATTAAATGATTTTTGAGTTTTACAGATATTTTGTCCTCTCGTTTGCATTGTGAGGAAGTTATAACAACAGTAGTGAAACGTGTCATGATCTAAACATCGGCAGATGTTGATTTAGAGGAGAATAATACAAAAATCTGTTTATATTCGGCTATCCATTGTTTCTCAATAAGTTTATACAGAGAGAGAGAGAGAGAGAGAGAGAGAGAGAGAGAGAGAGAGAGAGAGAGAGAGAGAACTATTTCTTTACTCATGACGGATTATATCATTTATATTTTTCAAGTGAGAGGGGTTTTATGAGCTGTTTATAAAACAAGTAAAAGATTAACGGATTAGTTTGATCATTAAGGTCTTTTGATTTGTTTCATCACCTTGAAAAACATTAACAAGCTCTGTCTGCTGGTTGTTGGTAGAACCCGTGTTTCGTCCTTTTCAGGATGCAACAAAACAAAAACCAACAACCATCAAGTTACCGAACAATGCTTGCATGATTTCACGCAGCAGGAGCGCTTTCGTGCCGTGTTAATCCCGATTTGATGAGACACCCTTCAGCGTAGATTAACATTTGCGTTTTAACATCACGCTATCCCCTAAAGCAGTCTGATCACAAATAAAATCTTTAATCCACCGCACGTTTGAAAAGTGGGAAAGAAACGCTAAACAGAACGAGGCAGTGGGAACAGACAAGCTGGGAGACGGAGAGACATACTTCTCACATTGCCTGACGATAACGGAGTCAATCGCTTTTCCCTACTGATGCTCCCAACCGATGTTTATTCAATTAAGTGCTCGAATCTGTTCGCGTTCGGTTTTTTCTTCTTCTCCTTTGCTCTCCCAGTTTGTTGGCTTCTCGATCATAATTTATAGGATATTCTCACGACCATAATTAATGTGTATTTCAGTAAGCAAATTATTATGATTATGGCTCGCCTATTATGTTCATTATCTGGAAGCCAAGTGGGAAGTGGAAATCACCCTGCCTAGCGTCAGCCAAGTGACAATGCACCGCGTCGGGAAGGGTTTCGAGGCGTTGGATCAGTTCTTTTCATGCATCTCTTTCTCGCCCTGTCCAGGGTTTGTCGGGTGCTCTTTTTCTGTGGTTATTTCTTCGTACTGTCTCACATTTTCTAGTGGATTTGAACACAGCTGGATATCTGTCAAGACATTCGCCGACCAACGTGAGAGCTACCCATAGAAGACATCAACCGGTCCCGTAGACCAGGCTGGGCGATTATCTGCTGTTCTGCTTTCCTGTCTGCATCTGTGCTAATCTCCGCTTCCTGGATATATGCACTCAGAAAGCTACGGTTAAAGTGCAGCGTTGCAATCAGTTGGCGAGTCAGGCTCCAATTGGGAGCAACCTTGATTAACCTCCGCTGTTGCGAATGTGTCAATGAGTCCGAAGCTCCCGTTGGTTCCCGCGCTTGGTGGGAATGTCTGCACTAGCATTGGCTAGTACTAGACGCTGTTTTACGCTTGAGAAATAACTCCTCTATGTCGGCTCGTTTTTGCTACAACTCAAACGAGCAGTATGAATGGAATCACACAGACTCAGTTCAATGGATTGAAGTGTGAAAGTCAATCTAGATGAATGCACATTCTTTAAACAAAGGCAAAATGGCAACATTATACGATCAACCTCATGTTCAGTTAAATTTTCTATAAAAAACTGTTTTCGGTAGGAAATTTTCGTAGTTCTTTTAAAAGATTGCCGTTGTTCCTCTTGACGATTAGACTATTAGACTCTCCAACTAAATCTGTGCTACCGTTCTTCGCTAAGAGCACACTCAAGCAATCATTCAACTGCTTGCTCGATGTAATGGTTCTGTGCCTTCCTTGGCCAGCTGTTCAAATTTTTGGCCTTTCGTCGCCACAGATTCATTCACAAACGACCTCTCCAACAAACGAAGCCCAAAACCATTTACAACCTGACGAAAAGTGGCTTCTTCCCCGGCTGATATCTCGACGAGTGTCAAGAAGCCAACGTTGGAGCAAGAACCCAATGCACGCCACAGTGCTGCTCTTGCACCTCGAAAAATAACCACTTGACACTCGCGGCAACCACGCGCCCATCCGGCCATCGAGACTGATGCTATCATCGGTTAACTTTGAAGTGTTGGATGATCAAAACCTCTTCTACCAGTGAGCATACACAACAGTTCGTGGTAGTGGAGAAAGGATTCCCGGTGCTGTACGCTCACTCCGCGAGGATTTATATTAAATGCTTAAGGTGCGTCTGAAAACTATCACTTCAATCGATGAGTCGATCTTGGGGAGCTTTGCCTACGGCAAGAAGGCTAAAATTGGGTGGGTAGCCACTTTTCCGCTTTTGATATTGCGTCTATGATATCGGGATAGATGTTTTGATCGTTGTAACCTCTTCGATTCGACCAATGCCCGAAAGCACCCAGAAGGCCGTCCATGATCTAAACCGATCATGCGTGAGTGTGTTTGTGAGGATAGACGTCGAAAAACGGGATCCTACCTTCATTTCAGGGAAGATCTCGCCACTCAATTGGCCAGCTGTGAAGAGGTCGGGCATGATCGGGCAAAAGATTGGGCAAAGCCTACGCGTGCGCCCACCGTGAGTCAGCAGATTTTCGACCCTCCTGCTTACCTCGGTAAGCTCAAGTGTACGCATACACACAAAGATGAACACGCGCACTTGTGGCAACGAATGTATGTACTTTCCGGGCGATGCTTGAGATATTAATTTATTGAAGTCTATAAACCGCGATCGAATCGAATACGTTCGAGGCAATCGCACAGCATCTCCACTTTGGAAGAAGATGTTCGGGAGGGCCTGGCGATCCCCGATCTGCTGCGAGCTGCCGTAGGATGTGGCTATTCAAATTTTAAGCTCCTTTTGCGAAGTGCTTCATCGAGCTTCGGATGAACCCGTTACGCCACCCGGCTCTTGACGATTGGGCGTGTGCTTCTGGATAAACACAGGATCTCGCGTGTTGCAAGCAGGGGCCTTTTACATACTTTGCGTTGGGCCACGCGCTAGCGCGCGCCCTATTCTTCACCTCCTTGGATGATCCGATGTGATGATGATGGACCCCATTTGTACGCTGCCCATAAATCGAAATCAAATTCAAACCGCGTAATAGAAGTGGTGTTGTAGTGATTCAGCCGGAGTGCGGAAACTACTTCATAGGCCAACATTGTTTTAGAGGTCCAACTGGATTGATGATGACTCTTGACCACCAGCTTGGCATCGATTTGATGTTCCGTGAGCCGTGAACAGCTAATGCTGACCATTTTGCGTACCGCACACACATACACTTCACCACGGATCCTCTTGTAATCAAAATTGCAAATTAACACCACCACAGTCTCCCAAGCGTACCATCGTCAGCACAAAGGAAACCGTGGGAAATTAAAACACTCGAACGCATTGGAGCCCCGGGCAAGTTGATTTTCTTTTCGCTTGCTGACGCTTGCGATTGATTCAAGCACTCTAGCCGCAAGTGAACTTTATGGTCTTGTATCTGTCATTGCCTTTAGGCCTTTCGGTTCTGTGCTTGAGTTCCGACCTAGCTAGACAAGCACGAACGCACCAGTGTTTATGATTAATATAGTCGCCCGGTAAATCGAAGGACGGTTCCAACGCTCGGCAAACATCGTAGCCTTCTTCCCCCGCAAGAATCACAGGCACTGATCGATGTCCTTAATTATACCGCCGTCCACCGCCGTCCGCCGCGTACCGCTCCGCCAAAAGTTGGTAATCAAAATTCTTGTTGCCGTGAGTTACTGCACCATGCTTCAGTAAAGCTCGGCGGTTCTCTCGATGGCAGGACGCCAAAACTGTAGCAGTGTATGAGGTACACGTACACCGGTCGGCGTACGGAGAAGATGTTGGAGACTACGCACCATTTCATTCTCTGTAATTATTCTACAATTAATCAAAATCCAAACCTCCACTCGCCGGTCAGGGTTCGTCGTCTCACGTATACAGTGCACATGCTGCTCGCTGCAACTGCCAGCGGTCTGTCAGATCGACTGTATTCTGTTTGGGTTTCATCGTAGGGAAAAAAAACTACACACACAACAACGCCAGAATAAAATACAACCAACAGCATATATTGACCGACATAAAACAGTTCTTGCTTTCCGTGGCGTATGTATTTGCAATCATTTTAGTAAAGGGTCTCATTTAATTTCCCTTCATTTTGCGTTTCCATATCAATCATATGGCTTTGCCTCTGACTTCGTTTTTATGGAGAAGGCGTTGCCGCTTTTTTTACAAAATGTGCAATTAATTAACTTCATCAATCTGTATGGTATTGAACCCCACGGCAATTACAGAAAATAAGAACTAAAATGATTACTTTTTATTTTGCCTGCCATGTAATGGAATGAGGATGATAAAAAAATATTCCAATTTTTATTTCATATAAAATAATAACAAAAAAGATCAAATTATACGTAACAAGTATTTTTTCCACGAAACAACCAAGCAAATATTTTACAAGCTTCAAAAGTAAGCATCCATCAGCATGAAATGCTATTCGAGGAAGTTCAACAATACCAGGAAAGGAAGAAAATTAAATTTCTGATCAGAATGGTATCCCAAACCGTTCATCCCGATGGAAGAAATCAAATTATGCTGATATTTTACTCCGATCAGCCCATTCCTTTGCAATTCCTGTAGGTTCCTGATCGATCCGTACGGTTGGCGAAGCCAAGGACAAACAGTCGCTTAATGAAAGGAAGAAAAAAGACAAGACTTGAACATTTGCTTGGCTCAGTAAACAAGCAAGCAAATGATGAATTTTGTTTCCCTTGTCTTTGTGTAAATGTCCGCTTGAATGGTGCCATATCTTGCCAGTTGGTTATGGAAGCATGATTTCGAACAAGTATTGAAGCGAAGCAGTAAACTCGCCCTCCTTCGACTTCGTTCCACACAGCCCCATGCAATGTACCCCGTGCGCCTTCGTTCAACGTACGCTGTTGGTCCGAGCAGCGCGAAAAAAATCATCATAATGATAAATGAATCTTATAAAATGTTTCATTCCACACACACTCGCTCTGTTTCCCCCCTCGGTCATCACTTTCGTCCGTGGCGTCGATTCCCGTGCGAAGCGATCTTCCTCATCAACCGATGATGTTCCGTGGTTATGTTTTGACGTTTGGATATAAAATGTCTTATTACAATTATTAATAACATTTTCCTCCCATCTGTCTGTTCGCTTTCCTCGCTCGGCTCGGTATTATAGAGATCCCCATTGCCCTGGCGTCGAGTTCTGATGAATAAGGCCGTACGGAATGGAATCGTTTCGATGAGACTTAATTTGAGCTGGTCCCTGGAATGTGCTCGAATCAGTCGTAAAAAAACCGAACATAAAAACAAATGAAAGATATGCGAGATGCATGCGTACCCCCAAAGACACGTGTAGATTCTTATGGTCCCATAAAGTCCGCCGAGCCTGAAATGGCTAACTCAAAATAATTAATGTTAAACTCCATCGTAGGTGTAGTTGGGCCCCACAAAAAATTGATTCAATGCTCATTTCGCTGTGAATTGCTGGCATCCGACCCTCTTTTTTCCTTTCTCACGGACCCAATGTATCGCCAGAGCATTAAACGAATTAGCCGAGAGAAGAAAGAAAAAACTTAATGAAATACGTATTTGAAATTGGATAGCCCTATCCTCCTAAACAAGCTACATCCTAGTAATGGGTGGATATCAATTACGAAACTTGCAGCAAGTAGAGAGCCAACCCGGTTCATCCTACCATCATCATCACCACCACCAAACACTTGCGCAGCATCATCACAATTGAATCTTTCTCCTCATAAACCATCGCAAATCATGACGCGTCTTCCCGTTTTCCCTCTGCCGTGCACCTTTCAGTGGTCAAATTCGGACCGCACCTAGGATCATGCTAACTTTTGCTGGCTTCACCCTGGAAAGAGGGGCCCGTTTTCCGCACCCCACAAGGCCTAACCAGTGCCATTACCAATTGATATGCTTAACCCATAATTGAAAAAGGTTCAATTATCCACATCGATTTTATTCTGTGCCCGTACACAACACTAATGTTTTCTAATGCTTCTTACCCTGGATAGGATCCTCATGCGGCCCGGATGTTCTACTGACGGCTATTTTGGGCTCTCCCGGGTAGGATCAATTTTATTCGTCTAGTCTACGTCGGGATGGGCGATTAGGTGAGTCGCGAGCCGATTATCAACCATAACTAGGCGCATCGGAATCGGAGCACACGAAGCAACCATCCGTACTCCGCACCGTTCGCGCGATCGTTCAAATGATCGCTGTACAAAGGGAAAGGCCAATAGAAACGGAGAAAGAAATAACAACAGCACAGCTCATGAAATTAATATCCGATCAAATTGATTTCGTCTACGCCTGCGGTGCGCATTCGGACACGGAAATAGCATCCCCTGTTCCCGGCTGCTCGGAACACCCGCCGAGAAGGCACACGCGAGAACGCCTCGGCCCACCACAGCCGGCAGGGAAGAACCCGCGGCGGTCCGCAACTAATGGCGGATTATTACACCCGTCAGTGGGCCTTTTTAGCAAGCTAACTAGAACTCGCGCCCGCAGGTACTCCTGCTACTCCCTTTCACCACAGGAGCCATCAACAGTCGTTACAATCGGAGCTAAAGCAGCTAAAGTGGCCGTAAAATCAAACTTCCCAAAAAGGGCTCGGTTCTGCTCGTGGAAAATTGAAACAAGTAACATATTAAGACAAAGCGAGCACGAAATGGGCGTTGTTCTTGTGGGAAAAATAGATTTTATCGGTTTATCGTTGAATTTTCTTTATCCTCCCCCCTCCCCTCCCCTCCTTCAGCACAAGAAAGGCAGGTTTAGTTGTTGGTTTCGATTGCTTTGCTATCCCGAGGGAATCGTGTAAATCCCACCCACTTTGCTCCGTACACTAATCATCAAACTCTTGGAATCGATTTATCTCACTTTTTTAACAATAAAAGTATTAACCGGCTTTTCGGCGTTGTAACACGCCGTGTTTAAGAGCATTGTGTGCGCCCCCATTTTTTAACGCCCAACATAATGCACAAGCCGGTGTGAATATGCCTCAGTTTCGCCGGGAAGAAAGGCCCTTCAGCGCAACCGATCCGACGCGTGCAACAAGTCAAAACAGATACTTCATGGCTCGATAATGATGCTGGTACCTGGGGGTTGGTTGGTTGGTTGGTTGGTGGTGGTGTTAGTGATGGCAAATATGTTTGACCTTATGTTCCTGTTTCCTGCCCGTTTCTTACGCCCCAGACAGATCCTGTCAATACCCTTGAACAGGTATTCCCCTGTATATGTTTTTTTTATTCTCTCTCATATTTGCTATTCCCTTTCACCTAATTCCAGGACAATGCCGACACCCAAGGTGGTGCGTGCGTGCCCATCTGTAAGTGTGTAATAATGGACCATTCGATTAGGGCGGCCACCAAGAGAACCGAAACCCTTACCCCGGGTTTTTATAACGTCCTTAGCTTCTCAGCTGCATTGCTCCGTGTACAAAGGGAGAAACACATCCTTTTACCGGTACCCGTCAGCAAAAGCAATGGACACGGGGTAGAAGAAGTAGGCAACGCAGAACAAAGCGACAACATAATCTAGACCATTGGAAATACCGAAACACCGCTCTGAACGATCGAGGGGGGAAATAGACTCAAAACAACAACAAAGGCAGTAGCAGCAGCAAAAAAAACACCAGCCTCACGGCAGGTTCCTCAATAAAACCATCACCATGTATTGGTACAACTCCGGTGGTGCTGTTGTTGTGATTGCCATGGTGGGGATTTTCGGCGGTATTTTCCATCTTTTTGTTTCGGCGCTTTTCCCATCGACCGGAAAAAGCATAAACGTTGATGTTTTTTTTTCTTTATTACTTTGTCGCTAGCAACAACAGGGAACAATTTACTTCAGGAAGGAAGAAACGATAAATCCTGCAAGCTGTTCAATACAATAAGTTGTAATATTCTTGAATGTTGAACAATTTCTTTGTTACTCTTCAAAGGTTTCAAAATTTAGAGAGAACAAGAAAGATTAAAAGCAACTGTATGTCCCTGGAACCCAGTAAATGACGCCAAACCTCGTAAGGCATGAGCAAACGCCTTCATTCTTTTTAAACTCATTTTAATAGGCAAACACATATGATTAAATCATAATTAGAAACTGTTTACGATCAATAAAATTGCGCCACGAATGTCGAATCGTGAATGGTGTGCGCGGCATACATCGCACAAGGTGACCTCTTGCCAAGATGATTATAAATCTAGCCGAACGATTTCCTGATTGTGATGGTAGTTTTTACTCCACCCTCTTAAAACGGTCGACCGATCACCACAAACACATCAGCACAGAATTATGTGCCAGACAATGTTACCTCCGCTAATCGAATTGTTTTCGAACCAAGCAGTTTAGTGTAGTTGGTTGCGCCCTTGGCAAACTGCATCTAATCATGCAACGAGCCCTCCTCTCTCTCTCTCTCTCTCTCTCTCTTTTGATCTGGCCAGTTTGTACTAATGTACGCAAAAATGCCAACCAGCAAACACCCGCAACGCGTCAACTGTGGTAATTTTTGAATTATTAATCGTTAAAAGCGACCGTTTCGCCGCTCGGTACAGGTTACGTGAGCGCCGTTGTGACCTATCGGGCTTACCCATTTCCTGGCGCTTGGTTGGGTTCGTGCAGCATTTTTGCAACGACTGAAGAAGCCGTCCGTGGACGCAACATTGTAATTCAAAATTTAATCAACTATATTTTATTGGACAACGAAGGGGTCGCGCCTACATCTCATATGCAGCGGATGCGTCTCGTAGCTTCTGACGATGCCGACAGGTGCAGTGTCGGATCCCGTGTATACACACGAACACACACGTCTGACCATTTCGATGGCCATGAGGTCCATGAGGTACTAGTAGTAAAAAATCGATGCACGAACTCGCTTCACTGTTTCGATCCGCTTTTCAGCTGCCTGTCGCCACCGAATCCAGCAGACCCCGACCGCGCGATATCTTTGCATACATCCCAGCGGACAAACAACGCATCACGGACCGTTGGCTAGATTGTCTAAATGTTCAAAAGAGCCGTAAAATGAGTATGCTTTAATCTGCTACCGGTAAGCGTTCGGACGACGGACGAGAAAATGCGCGCACGCGGCAAGGGACAGTTTTATTGCCTCCGCGATCTCGCGGGTCAGGTTCAATATTGTTGCCGATGATATGCCCGACCGGCTGCCAGTCGCGACACCCAGTCGGATTGATAATAATTTGCTAATAAATGCGATTTTAAACGGCCCATAAAAACGTGAATATGGGCCGATTGAAACGACAATGCAAGAGGGCAAAAGCGTAAAACAAACGATACGCATAGACGATCAGACGGCACGATTCGGATGGAAGTGTTATGCGATGTCTAGCACATTGTTGCTTGAGAAGAGCGTAAATATCTGCGGGTTTTTTTTATCAACCGTTACATTGTGGCTATGCAAAAGATGTTTGTTATCCGGAATAAGTTAATCGTATATCGTATGGCACACAGAAGCAATCAACAGTACTTTGTTTATAGGAAAAGCTATCGGGTAAATGAATGTTAAAGTAAGATATAATTACGGAATATATTTACACTTAATGACCATTTTTCAATCCTCCTAATCGCCAGTGAATCAGCCCCTTATGACACAGCACTCTGCTATTATTGATCTCCGCTTTGCCGTATCGCTCTACCAACTTTTACTTTATCTCTTGCAGGCCTTGGTAAATGTCTTTAAATTCCATTACAATCGGGGGCTGCTCGTTGTCTACTCGTTAATTTATTCATATTTTCTTTAAGCCTCTCTGCAATATCTCTCACCCAGATCTTCCCATTTTGATCAGTGCAAAGAACAACACACATGTGCTTGTACCATTCCGTTATCGTTACCCATGGACGATGATGAACAAGTTTTGGCCGCAGAAGAAAGGTACCTTTTTCCTAAAAGGGGCATATTTTAATGCGACGAACATGCGGCAGACAGCTAACCAAATCGTCCTTGCTCGCCCAACACACGGGCAGGCTTGGGATCGATGGATTCTGTACCCCTTGCGAAGGATTTGTGCACCGGGCGAAATATGAAGCCCGGCGACATCGATCAGGCTTAAGGAGCAATCGCTCAGGGCAATAAAAATGTGACGCCGATCTCGATGTAGTTTGGGCTTTGGCCTGACTCTACGCTACCGTACTTATGGTTCATTTTCTGCCCGGCCCAACAATACCCTACACCAATCCTCCTACCAGTACCAGGAATCAATGAAGAATGTTTTTGAAATGGAAGGACCGACAACGCTAGGAAACCGCTGCGATAATCTTAACACACGTTGTCTTGGCTGTGTATCCTGTGTTCGCATAAGCCAAGGGCCGAATGTCTATGCATATCATCATTTCATGCGCCTGTGCAGTGGGAGTATCCTGGATTCATTGACAAAAACTATTATCTTGCTGGTGTTTCTTTCGCACTCTCACTCGAGCAGTGGGAAGACAAATTTACTGCTTCCTTTCTGTCTTGTGGGCCTACGGACGCAATGCCATATGTAACGGGAACTGTGTAACGGCAAACGGGAGGAGTGGGGATGCATGTACGCAGCGGGAGTTTAAGTAAGATCGATGCTGAAACATCTCGATCTTGCAGCGGCTGGACGAGCCTGTTTGTTCCCTCCGGGTTTCAATGAAGTCGGTTGGTGTTGATTTGGCCAAGGGATCGAACATCGGATCAACTGAATTGATCACTTCCTGGAGTTTGAGCCATGCAATTGATCCTTTGACCGATTTATCAATGCTGTGGGATAAGTATTTAGCATAAAGCTTACAGCAGAAAGAAAATGTCAACTGAAATTCCTTTTTTTCCAGTTTCGAGCAAGCAAACAAACCACTTTTGGTAATAGAGATAATGTGGAATGTTGCTGCACTATTTATATAAGCGATACATTAAATAGAAAAGCTGTACAGAAAAGACGGTTGGGTATGTCGGTTTTATGCTTCACTTCGTGTTTTTTTTTTTTTTAATAAATACTTAATCACGATAAAAACGGTAGCAACCGTTCTTCATTTCCAAGAAAGATCGTACGCTTACGATTTATGTTGTCATTTGTCAGCTTTTGTCAGCCGATCGCTAGCCCGCAATTAATCAAACATTTTCAGATTCAAATACTTCCCTTCGAAAAACGAGGAAACAGTTGCATTCCACAAAGAAGATTTCCCAATTAAATGTCCCATGTAAGATGGGAAGATAGAAAAGTTGAATGAATCCAACCCCCTTTGACACAACCTTCGGTCACATATTAAGCCATCTTAGAGGTACCGTTTCGTGCATGAAAAGATTGAGTTGTATCCATCAACTGATCCACACGGTTGAAATAAATCGTCTTCAATCAGCGTGATTTGTCCACCACCACATGTACGAGATAGCTCATCGTCTTTCCTTTTTCTCTCTTAAGAGATAATCCCCGCATTCAAGGCGCTGGTCCACCAGTACAAAACCTCCAGTTAGCGTATTGTGTTTGGATCTAATAAATCTGTAATGTATCATCGCCTTTTATTTATGAGTGTGTGGGGATGTGTTTTTTTTTTGTGTTGCTCTGACTCTTTGTTGCCCTGCACAGTAACCGGCCCAGTTAGAGGGCATTTAAACGGCTCAAACAGGTAGCACAGGTGGTGGTGGTTGGAACATGAATCGGTTTTCTTTCCTATCGCTTCATCAAAAGACATCAATCGAGCGAAAGGTAGCAGTACCAAGTTGTCGCCATCACATATCTGTTTACCCCCAGCAACGGGGAAAATCAGTTGGCATACGGGGAATGGAAAGCGTTACCAAACGCCTAGACCGAACAGAAAAGGAGGCAGATTAGAGCGTGTAATATTGTGTTTTCCCAAAAAGGACAACCGATGATGCTTCGATCAGACCCGGCTATAACCCGTGCCAACGAAGCTAGAGAGCCTTTTCCTACAGTCACGCATACAACACGTGTGCTTGTGTCTTGTCTTGATTCCTCTCCCAAACCAAAAGCCCACATAAGAAGGTACACATGCACACAAACACAAACCCCGAAAGGAAAAGTAAACCACAGCCACAGTACACGGCTACAAATGAAGGCAGAAGGAGCGACTGTTGGGTGTATGTGATGCTATTTTTATGCTATTGCTTCCTTCGCCGTCAAGTCAACCGACAGCTGGAGCATCCGCAACCTCGAGCAGGCAGGAGGTTGGTACGGTTTTGTGCGAGCGAACTCTGGGCACAAAAACGACACGACAAAGCGATCGAAGAGGATTAAGAGATTTGTCACATTAACTTTACACAGCGCATATACCGCCGTCGTGGGGTACGATGTGTGTGTGCGTACTAGCGATAGCTTTTCATGTGTTTTCTTACGGATTTCCTTCCTTATGCTCGAGTTGGTGGAAAGTTGCTGTAGCAATGTATTGGAAAAGTGGTATGAATCAATCACGAGGATAACGGATTGTAGGTTGAATGAGGGAGTGTGGGTCCGTTCGGGAGTTAAACCTCCGATAAGGAAAGATCTGTTTGATGGAAATTCCAATGACCGTGAGATTACATTTTCGAAACGATTATTGTGCAATTAATGGTACGTCTGTAATCCTAACGCGATACAAAAGAGAACATTACTCACGACATGCTCAACACCTCTTTAATACAACAATATCCCGAGAAAAAATAACAATTGCTCATTAAACACAGTGCTTCAATACAAAGTTTAAGTCATTTTATGAGTGACGAGATCTTGCAAACGGAAATTCACCCAGCAAAGTAGTTTCAAGCAATAAAAGTTAAATTATTGCATCCCGAGTCACGTAGGCAACAAGCGTATGCGAGCCGTAAAGTGTGCTCATATTACAATTGCAACCGCGCTACCAGTGTCAGTGACCATGAAAAGGATCAGGATCGAACAGAATCGTTCCACAGCGATCGATCCATCAGCCCTCAGACCCTGCCAGACGGCCAATATTTATGACTCAAGCCGGCGACACCGACGATGGCGACACCGAGCACTACTGCATTGGGTTAACGGATCCCTTTTGCCTTTTGCCAACTGCCGAGGCTCGTTTGTCGCACAGATCCTTCGTCAACCATTTTTTCTGGATCGTTCAACCCGAGCCTAGCTGGACAGGCAGCGAGTCGATTTGCATACAGAGAAGTTGAAGATTGTTTCGAGTTGCTTTGGATTTTTGTTTTCTTCTCGCCTTTGTTTAATTCCTTTGCAATGTATCTACTTGTTGTCTCTTTGTTTCAATTGTTTCTTCGATCTAAAACACACACACAAACACGCATGTAACGAACCACAGCCAGAAAAAGGAGCGCACTGGAAATATTATGGCACACTGGTGATGTGCCATCACACAGAAGAAATGAGTCGACAAACGGGTACACAAGGTCACCACAAGCTTACATGTTGCCACGTTTAAAAAGGTACAAAAAAACGAAGAAATGTGACTAAGCCTTGCCTAAATTCCTACCTCACTGAGCTGGTTGTCTACGGGTAACATTTTGACCGACTGATTGGATGCACGCTTGGACGGGAACAAATGCTTGGTATGAACAAATGCCGTCGCTACGTCGATCCGCCGATAAAAACTGCTGTTTGATTTCCTTGCACAGTATCTAGGCGCGTTTAAAACGGGTTAAAACGTGTTCACTCAACGATGTCGTGAAATTCACGATACACATTAAACTTTACACACACAAATGGTAAAAGTTACACTTGCCACAGGACAACTCTTTCTGATAAAAACAGGACGACAAAACCAGTTACAGTTTAGAACGTGTTCAGTCCTGTTTCTGAACGCCAGACACACTTCACTTCACAACCTTATTTTGAAGAGATCAATTAATTATTTGGCACGAAATGAAAAACGTTCACATTAATACGTATTTCTTTTTAAAAATATTTAATCCACACGAGTTTTAATCGTCGTACATCAATTTTCAACAGCCACACGTTCGCTCTTAACATGCGTACACAATCACACACTAATACAAAATTAAGTCCGCACTACACACTGTCGCAAATAACTAGACTGCAAGGATCTTTCATTAGTGTCGTTTTGATTTGTTACATTTTTGTTTTCCTTTTCGTACAGTGTCAAAACAACAATCCTTTGGTCGCACAAAAAACACACGTACACAATACCACTCTGTACACACTTTTCTGTTACCGTCCTGCTTACAGTTTGATACTGACAAAAGGCGTTTTTCCACCGTGAAATGTGCACACACGAAAAAGTTTGTTCCAAACACACAACTAAACCATCACCGTGTCCAACTCAACGATGTTCCGCCATCGAGCGCGTTTACGATCAGCGGCAGCTACACAGCGGCAGCACAACAGCGGCGACACAGCGATCCGATCCTCGATCTTTCGATCACAAAGGTAAACTAACGGGGCATTATGTGTGAGATAAAATGCGGAGAAATGCAGGCAAAAAAACCGGACCGTCGGGTTTCTCCTTTGCGCATACGCACCAGCGCCCGCAGCGTTGCTACGTGTCGTCTCTTTCCGATGATTAATCTCTGAGCGGCTGCACTTATCTCGCTCACTCGCGCGCAAAGAAGCAGCATTGACGCACCGTGGGCAACATGGCGTGAGAAGAGATTCGTCGACCTCTCACTACGGCAGCTCACGCGGATGCGTATGGGAGTGAGTGTGTATGTGTATGTGTAAGTGAAATATTGAATGATTAAACATAAACATAAAGCTGTAGCGGAGCAGTGTGTGAGCGGCAGAAAGAGAACGCATGCACTCGTGCAGTGTACGGTGGTCTCGCTTTCGCTGCCGCAAGAGACTTGTGGAAATATTTCTATCCAGCGGTAGATGGTGGGTACGGAATTTCCTTATCGCAGGCCACTTTTCCACCGAACCAACCACAGCCACATGTTTTGTGGGGAAAACTGACGCAGGCGGGTGGGGTGAGTACATATTTTTATGGTTTCGTAATACCGAGGAGATTCAAGCAGTGCAATGCTGTTAGTGTTTTTTCATATTTCTTTTTTTGGTGTTTTGAAGAGTTGTCTCGGTGTATTTTCCACGTATACGCAAAATTTATTCGTTAAAAAAACACATGAACAATAATTATTTTGCATTAAAATAAAGACAAATCGTTCACTATCCATGCCAAACAGTTATTGAAACTCTAAAAAGCACCTATAAGTAAAATGTACTTCAGATAATAAATAATATGGTATAATTCCCCGCAAAGCCTAAGAGCAAATATTATTATTCGATTTTCTACATCATTATCTTGATCTGTCGCTAAAACGATCTGTGAACGGAATCATTTGGCCCTGCATGGTGACGGTGTGTGGTCAATTGGCAAAAGCTGGTGGTGTGATTTTAAAGTATCGATAAACCCAGCATATGTCCAATGTCACCTACACTCGTAATTATTGCCTGCCCCTATATTTTCGGCATGACCCTATAGACAGTTATATGTGATCGAGCCAATTCGAGGCCAACAATCCCCCGCGTGACAAGGATTTAATATTGACTGTGAAATGTTGGCGTGCATCAATTCTGTTTTCCAAACGACACATCTACACTCTCCCAAACACACACACACGCACACACACACACACACACACACTTAAATCGGAGCATCAAACATCGTTGAAGAACCATCAATAATAATAATCCCTGGCAATAAAATTCACGCACTCGTTCGTCCGAAACGCAACGAGCCACGGCACGGCATGTAGGACAGGCAGGCGGCAGCTCCGTTCAAAACGAAAGGCAACAAAAGTGGGAAAATCTGTCCCATCCACAGCAAGAGCGCGTCGCGATCAGCGACAACCGAAAACACGACGCGACCTACACCAACGAGGAAAATGTTGCACTTCCCTTTCCTCGGTCGCTTCTTGCAAGGGTTCTCTTGCTTCGGGCGTTAAAACACACAGAGACAATCGGTTTCATCTGGACGTGCTGGACCGGAGCAGCGAGAGAAGCGAAACCTAAAAAAAAACAAGAACACTGTACGATCGACTTGTGGATCGCGCCCTTTATCTGCCACCTTCCCGTCACAGATTTCCTTCCTCCCTCCCACTTCCACTTTCCCATCACGGTTACATCCCCAGCTGCGGCGGAAGCGTTTTCCTCGGAAACAGTGACCCACATTTCCAGCGCCAAGTTGTTCGGCGGCGACATAAAAACAA
Source organism: Anopheles merus (assembly GCF_017562075.2). Classification (NCBI taxonomy): domain Eukaryota; kingdom Metazoa; phylum Arthropoda; class Insecta; order Diptera; family Culicidae; genus Anopheles; species Anopheles merus. The sequence goes on from NC_054083.1 coordinate 15,577,172, forward strand.
TTGACATTTGCTGTGCCCGTTTGCCAAGGGGACAGGAACACTCGATCGCTGGCAGGAGATGCGGGTGCGGAGACGCAGATCGGCGCAAATGAAAATTCGTCCCTCGGCAGCATCACCGCACGGCTTTTGGATGGTGCACTCCAGCCGGCGGTCGGAAAGGTCGTAAAATCCGTACACACGCACACTCATATCGGTCCCGTGACGTAGTAACTTTTACTATCCACTTCCACTGTGTGTCATTTGGGACGCGCACGTTACGCCCGCTAGGCAACCCACTGGTACTTCTGTATTGGTAACGGCGATGCAGATTTTGCCTGCAACGCGATCGTCAAGCTGCGCTCGTGTAATGGCAAACATGTGTCGACGGGACCCATGCCTCCTATGCTCTGTGGTGATCAAAGTTTTATTAGATTTTGGGAAAACAGCGGCTGAATGGTCTAAATATAGCGCAAAGGATGCGGTCGACGTGCGGAGACACAATATTGATGCGATCGTGCAGCAGAAACAAATGGTGCGAGAAAAATATCAACATCGAAATTTCGATTTCTGCCCTTGGCATAATTCTAACTCTTGTACTTCGGTGAACGTAATACACATGTTCTTAAATAAATATCGCTGTACTTATAAGGCCTTTGATCACTAAATCTGAGAGACGACAGTCAATGAGTCTTAAATGCTATCATATGACGTTTCAATATCCATTCACACCCAATCACTAAACAATATTCCAAAACAAAACAAAATTATTATTTTTATTAGAATGTCAATGCACCACTCCGACAAATACAGATTTAGTTAAATATATATTTATTGGTTAAATTTTGATTTAAAAGGCAACATTATCAACAATGATCAACAAATGCAACATTATCCTCATTCGTTTGTTCAATTTGAGTCTTTTGAAACCTCTTCAAAACGATAATAACCATAATAGGCAGTTAGATGGTTATTTTTAATTGATTTTAGCTATATCAAATCTTGAGAAAATGTACTTTCTTCTGACGATTATGTATAACAGAAACTGTTTCAAAACTAACATTGAATCACTACAACATCACGCCTCTCCAAAGTTTGTCTAGCAGAGCAAGCTGAGGGTTTAGCAGACAATTAAGACATGATACTATACAGCTGTTTACGTTCGCGATTAAGCTTCCGACAATAATCCCACTCCGACAAGACATGCTCTTGTAAGGACACAGGGACATCCGACCACTTTCTTTGAACAAAACGAATCAGGGAACAAGAAAAGCTGCACCGCCAGAATGTCATTAGGATGTCACGGGGCCGTTAAAATCTCGCCATATCTCACCCTCACACGCTGGCAGCACAGCATCTTCTTCAAAACCCGGGCTCTAATTAAATCGTGCAACAGAGGGATCGTCCTTGTTTCATCACCATCCGAGAGCCCCAGCAGCGAGCGAGACGAAAGCTAGCCGAAGACGATTAATTTTGATTGGAAATTGATGAAGTGATCACTATTAATAGACTCTTCGCTGAAGAGGCCAGCGCAAAGGGGGAAAAACGGCCCAAGCAAAATGAATTCCCCACGGAGGCATCAGTGTGCACATCCTTTTACGATGGCACGGCAGGCGTGCCTTGAGGGAAAAGCGTTGCTTTCCAGCACGGAACGAGCCGTGACAATCGATAAATTAATCCCGCCACTAAATATAGACGTTCCACGACCGCTCGCCGGATGGATTTGGGATCGGAAATTCGGAGAGCGTTCTGCGCCCTTTTACTGTCCGTCGATATGTGTTGCATGTGATGCAGTTCATGCCGCATCATGCCTGCATCGAAAGAGTGAGGGAGTGTGAGAATCACTCAAGTGCGTTTATCCGCTCACGGGACGATGCTGTTGATGATAATGGTGATGATGAGGCTGATGCTATCCCGAAGCGAGAGGGTACTTTAATTTCTTTTCACGGTTGTACCAACACAATAGAGGGAAGTGTCTATGTTGAAGATTTAAGAATGTGTAAAATCGTATCAACAACGAAGCAAAGATTTCAATGTTTTATCTTTTCCATAACACGAAACAATTTGAGCAAATACATAGAAACGATCAGGAATACTTGCAACGATATAAGTTTTATTTTTCAAGATATAATGGTAATATTTTTATGATAATCATTTGTAATAACATGTATTCTATCTGCTCATATGTGTTTTTCGAGCAATATAACATAACATAATTTAGACTAAACTTTGATCACAGTGCATCGAACAAACCGATACGTCAAACAAGCCGCGTTGAAACATGTTAAGAATGCTGAGCGGTTGATAATTAAAACCATAACTCCTGGCCACACAAAACACTCTGCTCTCACGGTCAGCTGGCCGGTCGAAAAGGTACGCTAGGGGCTAGAATATTGCACCAGAACACGACGCATCGGCAGCGCGTTTCAACCCGCAGGCACCGTCCCCCAAGTCGTTCGCCTTCCTCTCCTCCTTCTCGCGGAAAGAAAGCGAAGTTCAGGCAAACTGCACGGGCCTGGGCAATTAATAACATTAGCGAACCTGCGGAGAACATATGTCCCGGGACTCACACTTCACACGAATAGCTTCCCTCCGTTCGGGGCAGAGTTTGACAGGATGTGTGTTGCGACGGAGTTGGAACATATGGAAGCCCGCGCACTTCACTGTGGTACTGCAAGAAATTGCTGGAGGATACAAAATTGCACGCGGAAGACAGTCAGGAAGTTTTCTTGCACACCCCTTTCGCTTGCCGGCTCTAAACCGACGGAACCGGGGCAGGAGGACGCGAACAACAATGGCGGAAAGTGATCATTAGTACGAATCATTTTAATCAGCGGTAATTACTAGTTTTATATCTCGCAGGCACAGTACGCGTGCGATTCGCGCGAAACCTCGTGCCTGTGTTCTTTCCGCGCATTGCAACTGAGTGTGCCAATTGCAGGCCAAAAGGGCGCTCACGTTTGCGCTGCACCGGGTGCTATCCGAACTGGCCTACGACCAGGACCGTGCCCGTGTCTCATTTGTCTCAGGTCTGTCTACGGTTTTGCGGCCAGAAAGAAAACAAAAACGCCAAACGAACGGCCAAATGGACACTCGGACAGGGGCGTTTACGTGGCCCTGTTGGCTTGTGGGTATTAAGCGGCAACCGTCATTTGTTGTCACTGCCGGCGGCAGCGGCGGTGGCCGCTGACTACCAAAGATGCAGCAGTGTAAAGCATACGGGAAGATTCTAAATATTCCCCAGACTGGCAACCGATAGAGCACGGAGGATGCAAATTGTAGACCCACACCCATCAAAACGAGATGTTTTTGACAAGCACTTAGAGATGCGGAGTGCATAGCACAATGATAAATCTCTTTATTTTGGAATGTAGCACATGCTCGATTAGGTTACGCTAATCAATTCAAAAAAGACGCTTGAAGTAGAAGTTCGAGGTTTTTATATTGCAAGAATATTTTAAATTTAGTAAATCGTAGTATTTTTATATCCTTAGTAGTATGAGTCAATGCTCTAAAACACATCCAAAATTTGAGATAAATGTAATTTTTAAATTCAAAATTTATTAGTTGAATTTAAGTTTAGTTGTAGTTCAAGTTTTAAGTATTGGGTTTAGTTCAAGTTTAGTTCTAGTTCATAGTTTTTAGTTCCCATGTAGTTACAAATGTAAAAAATAACACAATTAAATTCATGTTGTATAAAACAAAATCCATAATTTGTACTTCTTTCGCTTTGTTTGTGAAAATATTCCTAAAATTAAATTTATTTCCATTCGATAAAAAGTTTGATGCTTTTAATAAAACATAACAAAATCAAAACAAATATAGGCAATCATTTCATAATTTCAATTATTTTCGAACGAGAAAATCGAAAAAAACGAATAAACAAAATCAATCTAATACATTCCATTTTGCGCTCCGTAAAGACCCGTAAATAATCCTCCGAAATATGCATCTCTTCCTACAGCAAATTAAATACTCGCCCGCCATGTACCAGAGCTCCATGCATGCGGGCTCTGCTGCTCCACCATTTACAGACTTCTATTTATTTCGTTAAAAGTCGGTAATTTATCGCTCCGTGCCGTTGAAAGAATGAATAATTCAAAACAATTTATCATGTTGCGCTCGTCGGCATTACGTTCGATCGTCATCTCGTATTCAGCGTCATCGGTTCATCATTTCGCCGGTCCGCCCGTCCGCTCGCTCGTTCGCTCGTCACCACCGAGATCCTGGGATGGCCGCAACAATGGGCTACGGTGAACGATTCCAGGTTGCGTTGAACGAGACGAACCGAACGGGGGACGGGAGTAGAGATTCGGGGAGGGAAAAGCAGGACTGAGATGATGCAGGGTAACTGAGGACCGAACAAATTTTGTGCCTCGCGTAAGAAATGGGTGCATTTTGAATATAATTTGAAAATAGAAAATAATTACACCACCCGGCGTCTGGTGGGGATGAGGCAAAAGCCACCCGCCCGCACGCGCCCATCGTCGACGAACTCGCTGACGTCGGTGACGAGAGCATTAATATTAAATACTGCCATAATCTTACTTTCTACCAATCGCTTTCCACTTTGCCTCGCTGCCAGTGCTGCTCGCCACTCTCCGGCCAGGTTTGTTGATGTATCAATTTCCACAAAACAGCATGTGAGGCACTGGGCATTAAATAATTACCACACTCCGAGCACACAAACGGACGCCATTCAGGCGATCGGGCCCGTGGGAGTCACAAGAAGCCTTTTGCCGATCGTTCCTGCCCTCCGCTGGACTGCTGCAACCTATTGCGCTCCCCAGCGCTGTGCAGGTGAACGTGCGAAGCAAACGTATGTATATAATCCCACCCGCAGATTGCCGGGCACCATTCATCAGCGAAACGTTTTGTCAAACAAAACAAAACACACGGCCATGCGAGTGGTGAGGGTGTGGAAAGGAGCCACAGAATATGAAAGATCGTCTCTCACGTCTTTTAATCCTCGTCGATCAATCCGTTCCGGTGGCAGGCGCGAGGAGGCGCGAGATTCCCGCGGAGCGCTAGTGACAGGGCACCGGGTCGACCAACAGCCGGTGTGTGAACGGAAGAGCGAAGCGAGTTCATTCATGCCAGTGCGGCTGGCTGTGTGGTTTGCTAAATGGATAGGGAGGATTTGAATAAAGCTCCAAAGATGCGACACCAACGGTTCGGTCGTTCCTGCATTTTCACACCCTTTCGTGCCTGTTGACTCTATTAAAAGAGTTCCATTTTCATTCAATTTGTAGCGCGGGTTCACATTAATGGTGTACGTTTTTTTGCTGCCTTTATGTTGCGCTCTTTAGCGGGGCGCGAAGACACTGCGACTTTACTGCGGTTACATTGTAGTGGTGTGTGCTGTGGGTACAGCGTAAAGCAACAAACAAAAAAGGAAATAAAATTTATATTACACATAATACGACCACAATTTTTCACAGCGATCCCAAAACAGCTCCTCTCTGCTTCATGCTTTACTGACTGGTGCCTGGTGAATACGAGACGAAGGAACGATTCATTACATGAGTGATTTGAAGCGCTTAATCTTTGAACTCAACACTCTCTGCAACACGCTGCAGCCCACATCGAACAGGAATATCGAATTGGAAGCATAATTGTAACACATCGGGCATGATGAAACTTGCTAGGTGCAAGATGAAACGATCGTTTGGTACCAGTATCTAACGCAAACAAGCGAAATGACACTCAATTTGTTAAAATTATACAAATGCAACAATCAGACGATGATGCGAAACGTTTTGTCACAAAGTACGCAAACTAGCTACATTTCAACGCGAGGTTTGGGGCGATGCGGGTATGATAGATAGACAGATAATTCGTCTGTCATGTACAATGCTAAAAAAATTACAACAACCTATAGATGCAATATTGCAAATTCAAGCGCGGTACTATATTACGCAGCAATTTTACTAAACAACTATAAGTTCTTATTATATCTAATAGTTGTACTATATGCAACATTGTTCAATATCACATAATATCTAGCTTAAACATGTTCATACATATCAAGCATTTGATTATGATACATTTAAAAAAAGCCCTTCTAAATTAATGCCTACGTCGTGTCATTGCAATCACGCTGAACATGCAACCGAATGGAAGGGTTGCCTCCTGCCACCAGTCACGCAAAGCCCACAAGACTGTACGAGTTCAGCACACCGGCGAGAAGAAATGCATGCACCCACACATATACACGCACACTGGAGATGCAAACTGTATATCCTCTGGTGCATGTGGCTAACCTGAAGCAGAGCGAAATTAGCATTCTCTTGGATATACATCGTTTTCTCATTTCTGTCCCGCCATCTACGGAGCACCTTTAGAGCGCATGGTTGTATCCACCCGCTGGAGACGCCGGAGCGACCCTGCCAGCGATCATGATAAATGCACCGAACAAGGGCGCGAAAAAGAGTAATGCACATCATGTAAAACACTATAAAACGTCTATCAGCAAATTAATCTGCCACAAACGAGCAAAAGGCACCTCCCGCATTCGCTCTTGTCTGGGACCGTGCTGCACTTCTACATTCCCGCATTGCAGTCCCGCACGGCGTGTGAGAATGGGCTGGCGGGATCGTTGGTGCATCGTTCAAGCCACTTCGCACACACACACGTACTAGAGGTTCGGTTGAAGTGCCCTGATCCCTCTCCCCACGCGCCAATGCCTAATCCGACCTGCACGAGCGAGCGCTCCCGATGATCGGGCGCACGGACACAAATCATCGCTCGTGAAACGTACGCCAATTCACACTTCCACTCGTCGATGGGATTTTGCGAAAGCGAGGGACCACCGGCGAAAAACCGGCAAACATCTAAGCGAATTCCTTGAGAAAACGGTTTGCAGCAGGCTAGCGAGCTGCACATTAAACTGCAATACTTTATGATGGGTGAATGTGGGATGGGGGGCGAAATGGTTTTCGCTAATTTTGAAGCAGGATTTGGTGCATATTCGTTTGGCGCTGACAAAGGGCACTGTGTGGTCTCGGCGCGGTAAATGTCATTGGGTGAAGGTGGATAATCATGACCGAAAAAAGTGTGGCGGCATCGTAAATAGCGTTGAAATATTGCCGCATTGATTTGGGTAGCTGCTTGGTGAAAAGCTTGAGAAATTTGTTTGTTTTTCTTCTTGAAACTTGCTTAGTATGGAGCGAAGGTATGTAAATTTACTGATTCTGCAGGTGTAGATAATAAACATTGTTCTGAATAAATAAGCTTTTACAAGTTTGCATTACAATTTGTGAAATTGTAGCCAACTCCATACGCAGTAGTGCTTATGGGTTATTTCTAGTACCACATGAATGAGGATGCCTCACCAAAAAAACCTCCAAGAGGCTGAGGGACTGACCACATCAATCACGTCATCGCATATCGAAAATGACTTTACTATAAGTAAATGATAGTCTACTATAAAACCACGTGTTTCACTTAATCTTCGACATAACGCATGGCCTTAAAACAGACAGCTGACATCATACATAACTTAATCAATTATTGAGCTCATATAAGGCATACAAGATGCTAGGTTTTATCTTTCGACAATTCCGTGAATGTAGTGATGTCTTATGTCTTAAGTCGTTGTTTACTTGTCTTGTGCGCTCGTGTGTGGAGTACTGCATTAACAGAATAGAGGAAGAATAGAAGCAATACAACGGAAGTTTACAAAACTTGCTTTAAAATGCGACCAATTCAGAGGACCTACCACCATGCCAAATTATCGCTCGCTTTGCCTTCTACTTGGCCTACACACACTCGAACACCGTTTGAAGGTAAACGTATGTGTATTTGTTGCTAAAATATTAAACAACGAATTAAACGTCCTTTATTTATTAAAGAAGATCAACATATACGCGCCTTCGAGACCTCTCTCCTAACTTCCTTGTTGGTGAGAAAAGGCGTACCTCATATGGATACAACAAACCGTTACTAGCTATGATAAGGCAATTCAATTATTGCGAATTAAATTATTATTATTTTTGCGATTAACGTGTACTGTTAGACTCTCATCTTAGCCTAGATCAATATTTTGACGCTATTATTACCAAAACAAACAAGACTTTAAGTTTTATACTTAAATCTAGCCGTATGTTTAATGATCCTGAGTGTCTATAAGCGTTGTATTGTTGAAGGCTGCGGAAGCTAGATGCAATTAATGGAGTAAATAAATAAATAAATACATGGTCTAATCACTTTGATTTTAATTTAACTACCAACGCATTTAAAGAGAGTATTTTAGTAATTTTACATTCTTGCGACACCGGATCAAGGCATATGTTAGGGCAATAAGTTAGGGATTAGGTGTAGGATAGCAATTAAGTATTCCGTTTGTCTTAGCCTTAAGAGGGTAAGACAAACATGTAAGTGATTAAAGAAATAAATAAATTTATTTATGAAATGCTACCGAGAACTTCCTCCAGTGCAATAAAAATGTTTTAAAAACTAAAGTGAAACAGATTAAATAATTTACTGCATAGCAACAAAATCCTGGGCTAAATTTTACCAATCGGGACACTGAGAGAGCACACACAGTAGTTAAGCGCATTCATAAATATGGCTCGCAAAGCTTTGCACTAGGCCCGCAAACGTGTTAACTCAATTAGTATATTGATTCTACATTCCAAAGAACGCTCTGAATGATGCTATTCTGCAACCAGCAACATCATTATTCCATCTCTAGTATGTTGCTTAACGATCGGCTCGTTACATTGATGATAATTTGCTGCGCAGCAGCCTATGCCTTGTTTTGCGTATCACATTCGGCTGCCTGTTAATCTGCCGAAGAATTTCGTTCCAACGGTACTGCCGATTTAACCGGTCTGTTCTAAAATAATAGCACAATGCTAAGTGCAACAAGGTTCGATTGCGGCTTTTACTCAATGAAACATCGAACGTTCGCAAATCTTTGCAAACCTATCCTACCTGCCTGCGATAGGGAATGTAACCTTGTAGGATTCGAATTCGGTACACACGGTGTACACGCTATATTTCTTTTGCCCAAGATACACACTTTCAAAATGATAAATTAACAAGATTGCTGCAGTTTTCGGTTCGAATTTCACATCCAACGATGTTGAAAATTAATTTGCATGCATCAGCTGCCCCAAAAATCCACAATGCGTCGAAGCAGTCTCTACCTCACGGCAATTCTGCGCGTTCCTGCGTTCTGCAGTAGCCAGCTCGAACAACAAATTGACCAATCAATCTTGCCGAAAGGATGGAAGGCCCAGCCAGGGCCGACCAGTTACAGCCACAGCCTTTTGTTGCTCCCTTTTCCGTCGCGTCTCCGCTTTGCACATCCGACAGCCCAGCGCGATCCCGATGCAGCGGTGCTCAAGCGGATATCTTTAAAATATATTATTTCCCAGCTCCCGAATGCACAATCGCAACCGGAATCGCATCATTATGCTCACGCATGTGATAACAATTTTCTGCATAACCGCACACCGGCGAAGGCTGTGGAGCAGTTTGGTTCATTCCCTTCATTCCCTCGTGCTCGTGGAAGCAGGCTGCACTTGCACTCCCGGCTGCAGCAGTTGAGCGCTGAGTTAATTCTTCTGCCTCGCAGGAAGGATGTCCGAAGGATGCCCCCCGGCATGCAACGACACGGAGACGGCGCGAAGATGCGAAACAAGCCACGAAGAGAAGCCCTAAACAACACGATGTCCGATCGAAAACGCTAAGCTCCAAATACAGAAGCTTTCGTGATAAGCTTATTTAATATAATTTGAATACTTTCCAACACCTCGCTCATACTGTTTCCCTCCCTCTCGCCAGTGTGCGGTGGCGAGGCTGGCGCATGAGCTCTTTTATGTTATTTTATGGAAAAAGACCAACTATAGACCATAGGAAAGAAAAACCTGTCTCGAAAAACTCTCCCTCACTCCCTGCCAATAACAGTACCCCTTACAGCTTACCCCACCTAAAGCGGTTCGTTGAGAAAGTGAAGGATGAAATAATTTAGGAAAATTATCATAACTCCCATCGCTAGAGGAGAGCTGATCGAAGACGATCATTCCATCATTCATTCGTCGTGCTGCCGGCCCAATGTTTAGTATCCTAAGACTGCCACTCCAGGATGGAAGCAACGTTTTCAAATCCAAATCAGCCAAACGTTTGACGTGTCGGGAGAAACTCAGGTAGAGGAAAAAATCGTGAATGAAACGTTTCATGACTAACCAATTAATTTCCTTCTTATAGATCGAAGACGGGCGTTTCGTTTTTTTTTCCTTTTTTATGTATGTTTCAAGAAACAGACCTTGAACTCTGGACTCCATCTGAAGCGATCTGAACTCTCTCATCTCGACGGGATGGAAGCGACGGGATGGATCGCGTGGAGAAAATATTGACAGAAATCAAACTAAATCGTTGTTCTGCTTCAATTAACAGCCGAACGAACCCAACCGATTAGAGCAACAGTTACCGTGTCAACCCCATGCAGAAGAATTCTTGTGCGAACTGATCGTATCATGCACGCGGGGCTGCATTGGAAGCTATTTTTACCTCGCAGCAAACAACGACAACGAATGGCCCAGGAACAAGAAGGCCCCTCCGAACGATCCTACGAAATGACGCTGGTTTCGAATAAAAACAGCCGGCGCGTTTCAGCCAAGAAGGTGAAAGATTGCAGGATGGATTTCATCTCGCAGAAATTATTCACCAACAGAATCAACCGAGTTGAGTAGTGGAGCAAGAAAAAAACACACACATCCTAATGTAGCTGTCATTGGATGATGAGTATCGTTGAACCTGTCAGTGTAGAAAACGGCGAAGCAAGCAATCTATATACAAAGGTTACGAAAGAATTGATCAAATGGAATGCTAACTATTGTTTATTATTTTACAACGAAGAAAAAACTAACCTTTCACAGACTTTTTAAAGCGTAAACGAACAGCTCAGCTAATCGAGATATTTTGAAAATATATCTCCTGTTCCTTTAATCGACCTAACGCTCGATTCATCAACATAGATGAATATGTTGCGCAATTCCCCTCGACATAGAGTGTATTACATTGCAAGCACATTGAGTGGAGACACCGTGCTGGGTAGCCTTCGCCATTGCTCGGTCGTATTCATAAGCATGCGCATCCTAGAAAACGCATCCGGAAGGCATTTCAACGCCATGCCGTGACACCCCCTCTAGTCCCGAACGCACGATCAACTATGTTGTATGCTGCGGAACATAGAACGTCTGCCAACAAACCGACCCGCTCTGACGGCCCGCAGCACCGTGCTAGACAGAGAGCACCCGTGCCCAGTACCAAAAGAGAGAATCAGCGCTTTGCCGACGAAATTGAAATGTGACTAAAAGACAAATGCATCGGCATATATTACAACTGCAAAATAATGAACATACGCGATACCGGTGCATCGGCTGTGCGAGTGGTGAGTGGTGCATTCCGTAATGAAAGCCATCCCGCCCCACTCTGCCTCTACCCATTCGCAGCAGTCACGACAGGACCTTCGACGGACTTTCATCGCTGTTTCGCCGCGCTCGGCGCACGCGGAGGCACACAATTAGACTTCCATTTTTCGGTTTCAATTTCAGTGCAGTGTGAAGCGATGTGTTTGGCAAGCGGACTGCCTATTCAAAATGCACACACACATACACACACACACACTGATGCACTCGTACATACATCGCAAGTCGGTTTTAACCGCTGAATACTAATCAAACCCGTTTTAGTTTTAGTTTTCCTTGGGATGCCATGAGCGATGGATTCATTTTCCTTTGCACTCTGATCACTTAATCTCGTCCAATGGTGGTGGAAGGCAATTGGAGAAGCGTTACCTCATCTTAATGCACAACTCACGCGCTCGTTACGGGTTTGCTTTGGGGAGGAAATGCATCCTTTGAAATTTTGAGCTATATGTTGATTTGCAATAAGTTGTCATATTGTTATGATAAATATCTTCATCGAAAAATCGATATCAAAGATCGAAATATTAAAACTAAACATCGGTTAAATTTCTTAGATCTGAGACATTGTTATTGTTATACGCTTTGTAAAACATTATCAAATAATTTTATGTAAGGTCAAATGCAACAATATGTGTAATCCATATGAACGATCCTGAAATCGATCGAACAATGATCTCAGGCTCAAACTTAAATCCCAAGTCAACAACATCTTGCCAGCAACATCTACAAGGACTGAAACATCGCGTCCATACTTTGTTCATCTATCTCCGTTTGCAACCAGGAGATTCCTTATTCCTGCAATATTGTGTTCGGTTTCGATTCGTTTGACTTCGAAGCTAATTTAATTAGACGAACGTGACATTATGTCAAATTATATTGCCGCGTCATACGCGCGTCCCATCACGCGCTCTGATCTGCGGTCCGGCATGAAGACGAACGGCAAACAAACGAACTGCTCCGTTCTCTTTACCGACTGTTTTATTCGCTTCATCTACCATCAATGCGGAGCGCTTTAGGTTGACTCATTGAGATGCTCAATCGATGCTTCACCCGGATGGTCGGGTGTCACACGGTGCCATACCGTGTCAGCGTTGGTGCTGGCGGCGTGTCAGACAGAACGCAAACATGACCGCCGGTGGACATGCTCGACAAATTTTCCAACACCTCATATGGGTAGGCACGGGATTCGATTGTGAATATTTGCAATCTTGCAGCTCGGTGAAGCAACTATCAACACACACGGTGTAGGGATATTTAAAAGAAAAAAAAATCAAATTGCAAAATAATACATGATATTAATTTACTGAGAAATTCAATTAGTACTCATGAGATTATTTATACACAAAACCCAATTTTTTAAACTTCAAACAGTTGTTGGACCACTCTGTTTAAATGAACATGATTTTTTTTTCGTTGATTCACATCGCTCTGGATACACCAGTAAGCAAAGATCGACCTCAATGGATCGCATATTCCCTGTGTACAACGTTTTCTCAGCAATTCGACTCTAAACGAAACAATCACACGGAACCATAGAGCTATTTATGGACATCTGATCAACTACAATATCGCGAAGACTTTACTTCAGCCCCCGCCCTCAGCATGTCTGTCACCCGGCAGAGGGTTGGTAGAACCGTCATCTAGGGCATGCAAGCAACCGGAAAGGAGACAGCAAATCGATTAGTAAAAGCATGAAAATAATAATATCGAATACAGTGCCCGCGACGAAGTTGATGGACGAGCCGTAAATGTGGCCGCAACAACGACACAACGCGATCGAAGGACCCACACTTGGGCCTAGGCGGTTTCATCGCCCAATGATGGACGGTGGAATGAAGCGTAGATGTATGCATAAAGAAATACACGTACACGCGGTGTAACCAAACAGCAGGGTCGGGACAAACACGGGACACCAGGCTCAATGTTTCGTCCCCGCTCGTTCGATGTGAAAATTTATATCAAATTACTGTACACAATTTCGTTACTGCAGGGGGTACGCCGAGCGATCGTCGCCGGTCGGTTCAATACTTTTCTTCACGGTCGGATTTGAGACTTCGCGGGCACACTGTTGGTTTACGAAAGGGGAAGCGTGGCCGCAAGAAGAAAAGGAAAACAATCACGCCAGTTGGGGGCTATAAAACCATGAACATAATAATGAACACGACAAACAGTTTATGGTTGCTTCGTCATAACGGAACATGCAGATGCATTTAATTGAATTACAGAGATGGGTTTCATAAATCCATATCCTAAAGCCATTTGGTGATATTATTATACATAAAACGTAATTCGTTTGATAACTTAATGTATTAGTTTTTGTATCTTATCAAACAAGTTTTTTGTCTTTTCATTCGAATTATTTAAAGCTAGTCTCAAATCTTTTTGAATTATTTGATTTTAACTTACGCCAGATAAAATACATTACGAAAAACAAATCGTGCTGTGAATAAAAAATTAGGCACCTATTAAATCTAGCCTAAAACGATTGATAATGTAGTTCTCAACTGTCATACTGACCCTAGCGCTGTAAGCTTTGCCTAACCTTACCTAACCTAACCCACTAACAATGTTCCAGCAAGTTGAATCTTTTCCTGAGTACGTGCTGCATAGTCGCGCAAAATAAAACCGACTTTTATTGGCAAAATAAAGCCAACAGACACGTCTCCAAACTGCCGTTCCTTACAAAGTGCCCTTTCATCGAACCTCACACACGGATTTTAGCTCAAGCAAATAGAGAAATCACACACTTAATACGAGCTCTGCGCTAAAATGCATCACACCGCAGAGCAGAGTGTACGACGACCAATTGCAATAGCACGCAGCTCTGATGAGCTCTTCTGACGATCGTACAGTTTTCCGCCGCCAGTTATCATCTACGCCAGCCTACGGCTCCTACCGTTTGCACGGAAAATGAATATTCATCCCCATGACAACGGCAATAAAATGGATGACAAAAAACCAACCTTCGGAGTGTTGAAATAGAGGCAAGTAGATGTACCATCCACACGGAACGGAAGCATACGTAATGGTAACCGACCGTGTACATAATGCAGCCAATACTGGCTGCAAACTGCACACTGCACTAACGCGTCTCCGCCACTTGATGATGGCAATGGTCATCTTTCCCGTGCGCACAGCACTTGACACCACACGTATGATGATGATGGCGAGTATTAATTAATAGAAACGTGCTATTGACTCTGAATCGGCAATTAATCAGCATGTTATGGATGTAAATTATCTTGCCCGAACAAACATGTGACCAGCACTTCACCTGTAGAGTGGGTCTGTGTATCTAGCACTAAGCGCTGAGATGCCTTTCTTTGATTAGAAATTGCATTTATAGCAACAGGTAAGTGGATTGTGCATTTGAACAGACGAACGACAGGTGAGAGAGAGAGAGAGAGAGAGAGAGAGAGAGAGAGAGAAGATTGTAGCTTTTGTGTTTAATTGCCATACAAGCTTTTGCTGCAAAAATGTGTTTTGTTTTACAACTAATGGCAATTTTGAACGAATTGTTTGCACCACCTCGCTTTGCTGTGATTTGACGTTTCGAAATTATAACGAGTGTTAAAATGATCACCCTTCCAGTCTCCCCAGATTGCAATTCCAAATCGAAAACACTAATTCCACAACATTTCAGTGCTCCGTTGAATGAACAGCGTTGAACGATCCATCCACTACCGTTGCGTATTTATCGTTGCATTAATAGTTAATTAAAATTGTAAACATCATGAATGATTGTAACCATAAATATTGATGCTGCGGTGGATTGCTCCTCTCGACGGCTCGAGCGTCATTTTGCACTCGAGGAAGTGCAAACCGCCTGGCCGACTGGCAGTCCAAACGAAGGCAATAAATAAAACGTAACCAAACGGGCTAGCACCTAGCAGCACGGGCCAGCCTCGTGGTGCACGCTATAAAACATGCAATCTTTTGATTGCAAAATTACGACCCAACACGGGAGACACGGGAGAAGGGTTTGAGAAATTACGATCCCTTTCCGCGGGACTTTGAGCCCTGTCCCTCGACGTCAAATCGACGCCACAAATGTGGGCCGCAAAGGACGCCTCGCATTTATAAACGTGGTGCTGCTGCTGGTGCTGCTTCTGGTTGGATACGGGCTCCCGTGTTCCGTAACGCATTCCCTTCGGATGGCGACTTACCTGTCGTACTTGTTTGAATTGCTCCTCGAAGCTCCAGCCGTTGTTTTGTTGCGACGAGTTCGACGTTTCACTCGAGGTTGACGAATTGGAACCGGGATTGCCTGGGGTGATTAAAAATTGGAAAGAGAAATGCGATTTCAATACCACGGGTTCCGTGCAACAATTTGTTTGTGTCTCTGCGATGACATCCGGTTTATGAAAGTATGGACGTGATGCTTCATATGGAAGCAAATTTTATCGTGTAGCGAGCTTCTTTACAACTTGTTTTGGTTACTTTTTATATTGAATTTATGAGTATTAAATATATATTTATTTAACATTTAGTTTTGGAACTGCTACAAGAATGGCAAGGAAACAACAATTCTTTTATTGGATATTACTTGGATGATTTTGGTAGAAGGATGATGAAAAAAGACAAAAAGAAAAAAGAGATTTAATATCTCATTCGCAGATGATTTAAAAAAAGGGAAAATCTTTCAGAGGCATCATCACGTTTACATCAATGAATCCATCAATCGTATCATTAAGTTTCCATCTAAAGCCCGGATTACAGTTCATGTACTGAGTTCTGAAATTATGGGGTTTTCTGCTATATTTCATTAAATATGAATCAGACTAGGGCTTATCGTACACCAAAAGAAAGGATATTAAATTCCCAACATTATATATGAACATATTAACATAGAAAGGATGTTAACATATTTAATTAATAAATTACATGGATTTCCTTGTGATTCCCCGCTTTATTCACGGTGAAAAAATAGTGGTCAGAGGTGAATTTCAGGGAAATGCATTAAATTTATTAATTCAATATGTTTTACAGTCTAAATATAAATAGAATATCATTTGTTCTCGTGTATGATAGGCTATATTCCGATAAATATTTATTATTTTTTATTATTTTTTATATAAAAATTAAAAATTCGCATTCACTTTCACGCAAGGTCTAAATCGACCTAAAATCCAAATTTTTATGTTTCTAATGTAGTCTTAGCTTTCAATACATCATACAATACGACTTCTAGATTCTTCAAAGGATTAACATGATGTTCGATTAAATTCAACTTTTGTGTCATTTTGAAGTCTAGAAGCTCTGTGATTTAAAAGAATACATGATTAAAGTAAATGTTTTTTTATTATTTTTTTAATGCATCATAAGAAAAACATCAATAAAATTTCATAAAAGAAACTTCTTACCATCCTTGCTGATCGGTGCATTCGGAAGGGTGAAGGAAAAATTGCTCCCATTCTGTGGCCCCGTCTGCGATTGTGAACCTCCTCCAGCAGCTCCACCTCCTCCTCCTCCTCCACCGCTGCCAACATTCATAGAACCACCACTAGAACCACTCCCACCACTTCCACCCCGTGCTTCATCTCTACCGGAACCGAACATGCCCATGCCGTTGCCGGCTCCGTTAGCAGTGCTGGCGGCGAGAGCTGCCCCGAACGGCGACGAGGCAGCATGGAGCGCGGCAAAGTCAGCCGCCATTTGTTCGCCCATCAGTGCGCCCACCTTCATGTCGCGCACCTGCATCTTCAGCTTTTCGAGCACGTCCCCATGGTGTCCCGCAGCCAGCCCCGACGCCAGCCCGGACAGTCCCGGTACGTTCATGTTGAGCGCCGTCAGATTGCTCAGCACGCCCAGCGGATGGTTGGCCCCGAACTGAGCGGCTGCGGCTGCTGCTGCGGCTGCCGCTGCTGCAGCGGCTGTTGCCTGGCTATGGGGGAAAGAATTTTTCGGTACAAATTAATACACTCCTAATTAGAACCGGTCAATCGCGCTTACCTTAGCTCCGAGTGATGGTCTGGACTTCTGCCAAACTCCATGCCGGATGTCATCTTTGCGTCCGGCGACGGGCGATTCACATTAACGCCCTCGTCGCTCGACTCACCGTCCCGACCGGGATCCGTCTCGCGATCGGAGTGTTCGTCTGCCGTGTGGGACTGTGGGAAGAATGGAAGCGATGAAAAAAATGCATTAAATACAGGGAAGCGGGCAAACGATAACAAAAGTTTCTGATGCATGAAAATAAACACTGTAGGGTTTTTAAGTACGCCAAAGCTATTATTGTAATATATCAGCATATAAACATCATCCTACCAATATTATGCGGTAACACTCCCTTAGTATAAAACGGAAGATTCCCCACTACCGGAGAAGGTGAAAAAAGGACAGAAAACAATTAATTATGTACAGCACGACAGATCATAGCATACCAGAGGAAAAATAAACCCCTCCGTTCTGAACAACTCCCTCCCATATCGGCGAAACGATCGAGATTGAGAAAAGCGTCGTGATGATCGAGACATGTGGGAAAACTGGCCTGCTCTGCCGATGCGTTGCTGCATCCCCAACGACGTTCTGCTGACGCTGACACAACAACTGTCCCGACAAGATTAACCGACACGTCCATATATTTAACACTCGTTTTGATACATTGTCGCCGGTGTTGGGTCGCGATCTACCGTCTGGTTAGCGTCGTCACTGGCACCCACGGAACGTGTGGTACCAGTTTAAAAAAAAACGAACCCGCACACACACTTCGCGGAAGAGATCAACACACCCGGGAACCAGGAGCACAGGACTGCTGACCGAAGTAAAGGCGACGAGATTTGCTACCGAGATTAGCCGCTACTCTACCGTTTCCTATATCTAGCCAATCAGCTAGATCGTCGTACCCTCGTGCCCACTGAGCGGGAGCGCCCGATCCACAAACTGCCGACCGATAAAAATAAAATACAACGCGTCGGTAGCACTTTTATAGCCACTTTTATAAGCCAGTGGATTTGGACTGATATTAAACTGTCAAATTAATGAAATTGATGTAATATTTACGCTCCCTTCTTTCGCTGCCGGATGCGCTCGCTAGGAGGCAGGGAAACTCGCATTAGGTGTGAGAGAAAGCGTGTACCTTCTTATGCGTGTACCCAGCCTGCGGGGAAGAAAAGCGTCATGGGGCAAGGTGGGAGCGATTTATTTAACACTTAACAACATTTTGATTCCGGACGAGGAATGACGCCGGGGTGGGGGCGGGCGTGAGATAGGCGGCCCACTAAGGCACACACATGGAAGCACGGCGCTTACCGAGTGTCACCACCGACAGAGACACACTAGGCGTTTGAAAACATTCCCAGCATCATTTAAGAATTTTATTACATCCCCATGCCCATCCCTTGCCTTGGGGGTCCCGTCGTTTTGAGAGGGGTTGGGATCGCTTTAGATCGTCGGCGGGTCATGTGCGGTCAAAGCGCAACTCTAGGTGAAGAGGTGAATAAATAAAAACCACAATATTAATTTGCAAGGAAACGTGTTTCTGTTGATAGTGCGGCGACATGCCGGATGATGGAGGTTGCTGTTTACGAAACACGCGGACGCCTTTCGACGCCTGCTGCAGATGGAATCTAATTGAATAATTTATTGCTCAGTAAGGAGAAGAGGGAGAGAAAATGTTGCGATGACAGCGGCCGAACGATATGACAAGATGCTTTTGATCAAGCAGCCAAGAGTGTTAATGGGAGGCGTGCTGATGAAGCTGTTTTAGCTCTCGCTTTATGTTGTGACAAAGAACTGTTTCGTTGAGCTGGTTTAAAAGTTTTTCGGGGGTTGTATTGCGATGGGATCAGTGTTGAAGTATTTTAAATGTATATTTACTTGTTCGAAATTGTACGATTATAATAGCAATTTAAACGCACTTGCTTATGTGTTTCATTTCTATTAAGAGCTTTAACTTTCCTTGTTCGATTTGTGGTAGTTTATACTCTAAGGTATGTAAAATCACACGCGTTCAAATCGTTTCTTATACAAAGCATTGTTTTCTCTTTGGTGTAACGTCCTACACGGACATGCCGGCCTATCGCGACTTTCGAGACTTATTCAACAATACCACGCAGCCGGATAGTCAGTCCTTGCTACGGGGAGACGTTCCATTCTAGGCTTGAACCCATGACGGAACCGTTCCTATGTTTAAAAATTTATCACTTTACTAAGCATAATGTTTTCCATTTTTAAACCAGACTCATTTAAAAAGTATCAAAGTAAAAACATAAAAAATAAAAACTAATTTGTTTGCGTTACAAGATATTGGAAAACATTGTGTGATAAAAGCATAATTGTTCTCAAGAATGACTTATTTAAAAATTGGTGGTTATGTCCACTGCTGTACATGTGTACTTCTATCTGAAACTAACTCTGAAATGAGTAACGTACAATAAGTTAATACTTAAATAAAATAGGCTATGATTGAATTGATAATTCGCTTATGATGTCTACTCGTTAGGCTAAAAAGAATTGTTGTATTAAGAAGTAACGGCTTTGCTTCTTAGGGTTTGCACGGCTGGAAAGATAAGACCGTCATAAACAATAACAAATTATTAAATGAAATCG
This sequence comes from Anopheles merus, assembly GCF_017562075.2. Classification (NCBI taxonomy): domain Eukaryota; kingdom Metazoa; phylum Arthropoda; class Insecta; order Diptera; family Culicidae; genus Anopheles; species Anopheles merus. The sequence continues at coordinate 15,597,136 of NC_054083.1, forward strand.
GCACAAAATAACATCCTCCTCGAAGACAAACTATTCGCCAATGATTAATACCGCAAACATACCCTATTTTACACCAAATCATTAAAACCGTCCAGACCCACAAACCGACACCTCAACAATCCTGTGATGATGGCGCAAAGCAACACGTACGTATCCAATCTGGGCTTTACCGGACATGGGTGCGTCCATTTCCATTGAACAGCAAGATCAGCAACATGCTCCGTTTCATTACATAGCGGGCAGTGAGTATTTTCTCTTCCCTATCCATTTTTTTGTCTTCTACTGTCACACCTTATCGTGCCTGACTCATCGTAGCCGAGAACTGGTACCATCTAGCGGAAGCGGCGTTAAAAGAAGACGCATTGTATTTATTGATTTAACAGACATTTAAATGAAGCCGAATCTGTACTTTCCGACCTCCCCGTTCCGCATTCGAACGTTTACGTTGGAGCGTCCTCCCCGGGTTGTGATGATGGGAGGATTCGTGTGTTTGACGCACTTCAAAATAACCCTTTCTGACGCCACAGCGGAAGTGGGATAATAAAAATTCACGTTTTCCCTGATACACCATTGGTGGGATGATATTGATCGAGAAACTCGCTAGTGATCGGAAACGGGTTGAAATGGACAGGAAGGGCAAATAATAATGTAAAAACGCTCAAAACACACTCACACACACACCCACAACGGCACAGCCAATTGGACAATGCTTGTAAAACGTTACCGCAAACACACGATCCGAATGTCGGAACACTCGAGAACAGTGAGCAGCAGCCGCAGCAGTGAAATTTCCATAGCATTACAATATGAAAGCAAATTGATCTTCGATCTTGGAACAGCGTGGAAGAAATGTCAGCTTTTGGGAGGCGCTCTGTAGCTTCCGCGACGCTACAAACGTTCTAAGGAACACACGTTTTTTACGGCCTTTTTTAGTAATGAAATTCTTTTCTTAAGCAAATAACGCCCCAGCCCTGAGAGAGGAAGAGACATAATTTGCTTTGATTTTTCTTCTTGGATATACATTTTTCTACCCTCCCGAATCGGTGCACCTTCCCTTTGTCGATCATTTAACACTTCTCCACTATCCGCTTTCTTTAATATTCGAGACTACTTCCTCCTACCCCACCGATCCGAGGGTGATCTTCGTGGAAAGGAGGAAGAAATAAAGCACAAGACAAGCCTTTCGTTGAACGGATTCGTGTCATCGGCATCAACCCACGCCCTGTACGATGGCATCCCGACTCGCGGCACATCATGGTGCATCATCAAAGGGAAGGAAACAGGAAATTTGAAAATCAACACAAGTACAATCACTTTTCGCTCTCATGTGTATTGTATGATGAAATATGACAAACTTGCAAATGAACAAAGAATGTTGAAGATGGTACAACCATGCGCATTATGAAGATGAACAAAAAGTATTGAAAAGTGGAAAATGTGGAAAATCACAACATTAATCGCAATACAAAACAAAAATGTTCTGTAAATGATACCGGTTCCTAGAATGTTCCAGAAAAATTATGATTTCTTTATATTTAACTGATCAATAATGTTTCGCCCATCCCGAAACGACAAAGCTGACACAAGGGATGGTTCGTTTATGTCGTTTTTTTTTTTTCGTTAAAATGGACACATCACGAAAGGATTGACCACTTCACATCATCTCCGGGCTGCTCCGAAAATGTAATGTAAATATTAGACCTAGAAGAAGTTAGAGCCCGAACAGTTCAACAAGTGTTATTTATGCCCCGAAGATTCCGATCCCGTAGCAATACCGAGAGGGCAACATAAAAGCCCGCCAACAAAGACGCCAATCCTCCTGGAGCGTCGGCAGGAGTGCCGGGCCAGGGGCGCTGTTTATTGGTTTTATAGTTCGGTTTGGTGTTTCGCACTTGTTTGGATATCTCGTTTAGATTTCCTCTACTTTACCGTCGAATAGGGGGAAACGAAAAAGTGATTCAATTCCACGCTTGAACAAATATTTTGTAAGAAATACATTAATTGCTTAAACAAATCGGATTTCAGGATCGTATAAGATAACAAACAGTTTCATTTATCTCTCAGTTTGTCTTAAATATCAAATTTTTGAGGCGGATGCCGGAATGTGGAGTGATTGATTCGTTCGCCAAACAAGGCAGTACATTTGTGAAGCGTTCGAGGTTTGATTTGAACCACTGGAAATGGAATTACATCTTTTAAAATATAGTTTTTGGTTTTGGATTATTTACATCTCAGGAATTTCTGCGGAGAATTTATTAAGCATCGATTTTGTTATTCAAACAAACGTGGCGTCATCAAACTCGTGTACTTCCCATTCATTTCGATGACACACACATCCGGCATCTTGTGTCATTGTCATCACCGCATTATTTATATAATCAATTTGACCGTTGATTTATCAAGCAAAAAAAGAGTTTGATTAATAATAACAAAAAAGATTCTACTACATACACCTCTTCATTGCTTCTTACATGGTGGTCTATGTTTAACATCTTGCCTGCGTTTGGTCGTGAAACTGATTAAAGATGCATACGGACATATTAAACCCTCTGTACGACTCAAGAAAGCTACTTTGTTGCATGGTGCAGTGTGCAAAAATGTTTGGCCCGTGTCAGTCCTCCATTGTGTTGTGACAAGCTGAAGTCATCTTAGGGCATCGTAGCCGCTGCTTATTCCAGATTACTGCAGATGTTTTGCTTTCCATTTGCAATGTGTATTACCATCCAGTCTGGAGAATCCTTCCAGCCAGAGCACTGCTGCTTCTAGGTGGTCCATCATAGATTAACATGCCTTCTTCCGTCCCAAGACTCTCCCCGGTTCACCCGTTTCCACACCTCAGCAGACCCTGCTTTATTACGTGCGATATAAAGCTTTATAGTTCAACCGTACGAAGTAGCCTCCAGCCAGCCGGTAGGGCTTTAGGCGATGGCTTACAACAATAAAGCATCCTCGGACGTGAAAAAAACACACAGACACGAGGCAAGCGCGCACGAGGACGGCGGGATTGAAATGCATTATTACAAACAAGAAAGTCGACCCCTTGGGTTGAGACTCACCGCGGCTAACCCGTCCAACCGTCAAGAGCCTTTTAATATCAATGTGTGACTTTGGTCCGACTTTACCCGGCAGCCGGTCGGTTGGTTTCTGGCGGGGGTCATTCCGTCCGGCCGAAAGGTATTGCATCGGTATTGCGCTCGATGCATCCCAGTCCAGGCCCGGCGAGCGAGTTCACGGACGATAAATACATTCGTAAGGGTAAAATCAATATTTGCTCGCTTATTCACGCAAAGCGTACAGCTTTTTTTATTTATCATTCATTCGTTTTCTGCTGCTCCTACACACAACTTTCCGTTTCCTTGATCAAACGGACAGCAATGATGATGATGATCAGGATAATGTAATGTGAAGATTTTATCCCGTTCCCACACACACACACACGGATGAACACGGTGCTGCACAGGCACCGGCATAGAGGCATAGAGGCGGTCATGATTTGCTAAAAGAATTCTCGGCACCTCGCACAGGGCTAGGAAGAGGCTCTGTGCTCATGTTCGTGCATGGAGCACATGCTAATGAACGATAATTATGACTTGTCTATAGAAGAGCATCGTGTTTTTTTTATCTTTCTTCCATTCATTTGCATACACCTCGGGCAGATCAGCATTGTGCGTTGAACCACGTTAAGCTTGTTAGTGTAGCATAGCTCTAGAAAATAACTCTTTTTATACTGCATTTCATTCAAGTCGTGTTTCGATAGAGAATCACGTTTTGTCAGTTAGTCTAAATGATACATTATGACTTATTTTATTCATCTTAAGACAGCGAGAGAATCGAATCGTTATTAAATAAAGAAAATTAACTAACCAAATGAGAAACACCGATTATTGCAGCTATTTGAAAGGGGTTAATGAAGATGAGACACATTTTCTAAGGTTTTTAAAACAATTTTCCTTCCGCGGTTAGCTTCCTTAGACATATGAGTCGCAATCCACAACTCCGTTAAACTATCCATATGATACGATCAAACAGCTACATCACTGGTAGTTGATGTAGTTATATGGTTGAATATCTATGTGGTTATTTATGTTAAATATTTAGCGAATATGCTGTTCCGACTACCATTTCCGCAGAATGCAATAGAATTACAACACACGATAGATGTACAAAAATAGACCCTGTACAAATAGGAGGCGATATCATCATAGGCGCCCCTCTCAGCAGATGCCCGGCTAGCTCAGTCGGTAGAGCATGAGACTCTTAATCTCAGGGTCGTGGGTTCGAGCCCCACGTTGGGCGAAATGTTAAGTTTTTTACATTATTATTTGTCTATTGCACAAAAGATTTATAATCCAGACTATATGGTGGATTGCATCTACGAAGAGAGGTTTTAATTCATTTCTTGCGCCTATGATCAAGAATGAAGAGTGTTCTGGCCGAATCTGACAATCTTATTGATGTAAAATGTATGTGAATTTTTAATATTTGAATTTCTTTGTACTAAGGATGACGTAAAAAACATTCTATTTTGATACCATCTTTGCCCCTCTAACGTTGCTACGTCATACTTAACCACACTGATTAAACAAACATTAAAATGGTTGTTTTCAAATGAAGTTTAATTAAGACAAATCCAAAACCAAATTCCCTCCTTTTTCCTTGGAAATCAAAACCATCCTTAAACAAACCATTATAATTCATCCAATTGGTATCACTAACCCGCAATGCTTGTTAGGAATCAGAAACGATACTGACCATTGATTGCAATGCGGGTCTTGTTATGTTTGCCAAACGAGCTTCTCCGTTTCATGGTGACATTTCATCCCCCAATTTCTCAATTATACACCAGCAAAAGGCGCATTCTTTGGAAAAAGCAATACTGTTTACCGCAAGGCTTGATTGCCTATCCCAACGATCCTCGATGTTTGAACCCTAGGAGGAAGATATCCCTGATCTCAATGATCTGCAAGCTCTGTATATGGTAGAATACGTACCCCTTGATAAATTATTGCAAACCGACCAAAAATTGAATTGTCACAGAAAGGCTTCCCCACGCGATCTCGCCCTTACAACGCAGCTCATGGGTCAATCTAATCGGACCGAGCAGTTAGCTCTACTACCCGCAACCCATACAATTACCAAATTTCGTAGTGGATCGATTAGGGGCACAACACGGCAATGCTTCCCAGAAACAAGGCGTGAAAAATGGAATCCGACCCATTTTCACATCCCCGATCGGGCGTTCATAATTCGTACCGGACGATTTTACCACGCTTGTCAACTGTCTGGACGCGGCCCCGGGGCACTGTTAAAATGCCTACTTTTCCCCCACCCCCAGTGCGTCAGGACAGGCGCACTTTTGTACTCGTGGCTCGTGCGGGTATTTTTCCGAATGCCGAGCAACTTAATTAAAGCAAACTGTACTGGCAGCAGCAGCAGCTAGCGGAGGCGGTCCGGATTGGCGAGGTGCGGGCAACATTATGACATTATGATTTATGTATCGATCTGCTTTATACCCATCGAGCGTGTTCGTTGACCTGCCAGACAGGCGTACTGGTATGGAGCTAAAGGCAAAGTACGGTATGAAATTGAATCCTTCAAATCCTTCCGCTCGGAACCGGGCCCAGCAAGACACTTTCGTTATGATATCATTCCGTTTCTGTTCCAGTAGGATACTGTTTCTACTGCAGTTTATTGCGAAGAGGAATCAAATCGACTTCGTTTGGCTTACCGACTACTCACGGCACACACACACACCAGGACGTACACAGTGTGTCTTGAGAGGCGCATTCTTGCGTGGCTTCCCTGGAAGGAAGCCCGCTAGAAGCTTGTCTTTACGCTGAGACGGTACACCTGGCCGCTGCTCGGTGCTGCCTGGGCCGCTCACGTTGACAGTCGGCAACGTTGATAGCAATATAAAAATTGTGGTGAATATAAACGAAGGAAATTCGATATTGCATATGGATTTAAATTATAATGGAACGTACACGGTGGAAGTGGGTGTCTTGGGTGAAGGTTGGGTATTAGTAGAGACTCATTCTATGGTACAGTTCCCGTAAGTACTTCGGAACGTGCCCAACCGGTCAACGCTGTGTAAACGTTTTGCTATGAGCTCACATTAGCTGCTTTGGACCTCGATGAAATATGGTCATAGCACAGGAATGAAGCAAATGTACTTATACGAAATGCAATTGTGTGGAATTAAATCGTTCTTCTTTAGTTTTAAACATAAACTTGGCGTAAAATAAAACTAGAACTACTTTTCATTTTGCTTCCAATATGCTGGTTTATACCATTTGCATGGTATAGTTTTAAAATCGTTTTAATTTGTCATGTAATATTAATTAGAAATTGTAGCACGAAACAAAACGATGAATATTTCATTTCCAGAGCATAACCTTCCGGGGACTTTTATTGATTTTACAGTATTGAACGTGCTGCCCGTTGGGTCGACATTTCCAAACAGAGCAACGCTACGTCGTCCTGCCCCTTTCGTGCGCCTTTTGTGCATAAAATAACGCTACATACTTGCGCTCGCCTACAAAGTTGTGCCCTTTACGTAAATAAACCATAGCCGTTGCATGCAGCCGATGGGGCGGTACCGTCCTGTGATGCTCGGTAAAGTAGCACTCGATTTTGCGCAATTCAATAGCAGGGCGAGCAAAGCCGAGAAGCACCATACTCGATAGGAATCGATTAGATTTTAAAACAAGTTGAGCAAAAATAGATAAAAATTTGGTCAACCAACCAGCCTTTCTCTTTTGTTCTTTGCGTTATCAGTGCAGTCCGTTGGCACATACGGGGCGATGTTAAAATGGAAGCAAGCGCTAAGCGGAGGATCCTGAGAAACTTAGTAGCTGACCGTAACGTTTGCGGTAATGATTGCACCCAAAATTAGGCACGGTTCGTTGGTCACGTTTCCTGAGCACATAATCACCAATCAAATGCCAAGCCATTGCATGCTTTAAAGGGGATTTGAACTCCGATATTGCTGTGAAAACAGTTACAGTATGAGCCCATGAATGTAAGATTTTGTTTGCTTTGTAAACGCTTTAGTCCTTAATTTGAGTGATAAAAATTTATATCCTGTGATACGAAACTGCTGAAAACGAGATGCTGGTATAAACCGTGCACTGAGTGATGGAGGAATACACAATTCTTATTAAGCAAGACAAAATTATAATTGCTACCAAATTGGGTCCATCGAAACGGATGCAGGCAAGATGCAACAACAAACAAACAAATTGAACGATCAATTCGGACATAGCTTCTTATACACGATTGAATTTTATGAAATAACCTTTTAAGACAACCTTCGTAAGTAAGCAAATAAGTTAGTAAATAGTTTTGGTTTATTAGAATTGGCTTATAACAATATTTAACAAGTTTTACATTGGTTCCAATCGATTGACCTCTACTCAATAATCTGATCCAAATAACGCTCTAAGACAACCTTCAATGAAAGCAACTTCAACGGTCTTTTCAGCCTATGGTTGGTTCCAGTGACTAAAGAGCCGATGAGGACTAAAATCACTTTACATCTTTAGACAGACAGTGGTTGGAACTTATTTTGCATGATTGGAAAAACACTGATAATAACCGCAATGTATCGAAACACTCGTGGGTGATGATGATGGTCCCACCTCCACCCCTACATAGGATCAAGAAGGATGATCTTTTAGATTACTATTTTTAAAGTGATTTTTATTTTTATTTTATAATAAATGTGCTGGACAAATTCTAGTTAGTTTGATATTTTCGAACCAGTGCATCATAGATTTGCATGTCAGGTGCATGTCAGATTAGATGTAGATTAGACTTATCAGAGGCAGGGATGTTCCAAATCGGGTATTTTCAATTTCGAGAAAAAATCCACGATTGAATATGATATTTTCCCGGGTAAATTGGTTTTTTTCAATGGCGCAAAAGCTGATATAATTTTTTGTCTATTGGATGTAATTTGTATCTATGACTTGGCTACCGAGGTACAGTCCTCAACTTGTAAGACCAATAAAATGCCCATCATGGGTTCAAGCCTAGAATGGACTGCTCATCTTGATAAACTGATAATTTTGTTAAACCATCATCTATAATGGTACGACTTAACAACAAACCCGTCATGGGTTTATGCTCCGATTGGACCGTGCTTCTAATCGTTGGACTGACTGTGTCCTGCTATGGTAATCAATAAGTCACTGGAAGCCAGCCCCCTTAGTGATACAGTGCCAAAGAATGAGTACAAGAAGATCATCTATAACAATATAAGGGGAATGTAATTGCTCAAACCATAATTGTGCGACAAATATGATAATTTGCCATCTCGATCAGTGGAGGATAAACTGTATTGTTTTTGTTGTGCAGCTACTCAAATTTGCTAAAACATCTTTCCACAGTTATCCATTTCGTTTTTAACTCGTTTGAGTTCAATTTTTTACCACATCCTGGTTACGTACCTTGATCTGATAGACTTAATTTAGAAGAAGCCAAATGTACCGGGTGAAACGCTTTGATTAATCGCTTGTTCAACTTTTGTATACCACATGCTTGCTTAGGATCCATACAAATCTTAGAGTTCTTAATTTGAGGAATAAGTAAGTGCTCTGAATGATTGAAGATATTGAAAACTTTATGATTAATTCGATTAATTAATTCTTTTGAAAACATTGAACAAATTGTTTACAAACCAAGATCTGATTGTACGACATCTTCAAGGGAAAATAAAGGTGTTAAATCTAGCCTCGTTGGAAATAGAATTAAATGTTTTAAATATGTAGGTAAAGAGACCATCTATTTGCCTAAACTGCGTAAAAGTATATTGAAAATTGGGTTTTAAATGAACTTTCGCAACAGATTGTTAATATAAGTGAAAAAAATTCCATTCCAACGAAAATACCCAATATTTACCCGGGTAAAAACGAAAAAGATAAAAACCCAAAAAATGAATACTGTGTAAAAAGATTTACCCTCTGGTACAACACTGATCATAGGACATCTACTAAGAATAACTAAACACTCACATTTAATTCATATATAAAAGTGATAAGCTCCATTTAAGATGCAAATATATCTCTTTAATGTTAGCTGTCGGTCCTAAGTACCATATCTCATACTCAAATGTTATTAAAGTAGTATTAAGACAACCTTAGATCACGATTGCTTCCATTTGCTAACACTAAGTGATTCTTTCGTACATTTGCACATTCGTAATGTTTTACACTCTAGAATTTTAACATAAACAAAACTTTACTAATGGTTGGTAACGATTTTACAAAAATGGATGTGAAAAGACTCATTCTACGAAAACAACAAGAACTTCAGGATCAGAAATCAATAATTTGGAAAATTTTCGTTCATCCCAGTTCGGCTCGATGCACAAATCAAATCCAAACAATGTGCCTTTGTGTAATTGGCCAGAAGCGATTAAATGAGGATCGCACTAAAACCAGCGCTCGTGTAATGGCAAACACGAGAAACTGGATAAACGTAACACATGGCCACCATTCTAGCGAATTCCGCGATAAACTCTTGGTAGAGCCGCCCAAAGGAACGAACGAAACGGAGTGCCACCAGGAGGTTTGCGAATTTTAATGAATGCTTCAACGCATTATCATGCATCTTTGTGTTTGACGCGGATGGGGCGATAAAAGTTTCTCCTCTCGCTAGTCACCACGCCGCGAAGTGCGTATTAGGTATGCGTCTGTATGTGTGTGTAGAGATGGAGATTGTGACGATGTCTTTGGCTGGACAACTTCGCAACAGCGATCCGGGACGATCGAAACCTCCCGGCTGTCCACTGGCCAGGGTTGCCAGGGTGTAAAATTGTAATAAAACTAAAGTGGTATGCCCGCAGTATGCTCGCTCTCGCTCTCTCTCTCTCTCTCTCTCTCTCTCTCTCTCTCTCTCTCTCTCTCATTGCTATTATCTCTCCTTCTCACTCGCCTGTTTTCTCCCCCTGTTGTTTATAACCACCTCTCCCCCCTCCCCATTATGCATGGTGAATGCATCTCCTGCACTTCTCATTGATAGACCACGCCTATTTGTAATTTAATTTTTATTGCCTACCCTTCTTCACTTTGCACGGCACACGGTGCTGTTTCACCGGTCGCTGATGGCAAGCTGGATGGCAGAAGAATGGAAGGGGATAAGGGAGCGGCTGCAATCATCGGCCGTTCGTTGCAGCTTGCCACACCGGTGCTGTGTGCATACAAACGCAACCGCTCTGTGCTCTGGCTGGCGGGAAAAAGGACGATTGTTGCTTGCCCTTTCCTACACTCGCTCAAGCTGCACACAAAGCTGGTCAATTTCTCCACCGTTGCTTTTCCACTGATAAATGCGGCTTTTTACGGCTCCTGGCAGACACACAGACGTATGTACACTGCACCACTGTGAGCAAAAAACGCACGCAGAAAGGAATCGGTCGGCTGATTAAAACGGTGGAGCCCGTACGGGGGGATGTGTGAGCGGGGAAAATCGATGGAATGCCTTTAATTCCGCGACCCGAAGCGGCACTCATTTTTAATTTCCGACCATTTCCGGTGGTAAGGTGCCTCCGTTCCTGCCTCCTCCGCCCCCCCCCCCCCCTCCGATTGAGTCACCCGGTTAAAGCCGTGCTACTAGGACTCAGGAACATTTTGCCCACCCTTTAGCGCTCGTAAACGGCAGAACAGGGTAGAGAACAATTACAGGCCGTTGGCTTTTGCAGTTTTAATTTTCATTTTGCTAATTTTTCCCCCGATTTCCACATGCGTCCATTCCCTCCGCACGATGCCTAACGCACTCCATGAAACGCTGGTCGGTGGAAACAAGGGGCAGTAAAGTTGAAAGATTATAATTTAATATCTACAGCCATAAAATACGTTTCTCGTACAAAAGTGCTTGAAGCTTCTAATGTGAAATAAAACAATTATTTCACAAGTTTTGGAAGATTAAGTCTCTAATATTGTTTAATTTTAATATTCTGTTATATGAAAATGTTTCCTTTTTCTATGACATTAAAAAAAATAAAAAGCTTTCAACATTCATATCGATAGTGTGACCTAAATGAGTGTGTCTGCAACAACCGCCATTGGGCCGCCTTCGCCTAAACTTTGCTCTTTCTTCGCTTCTTCACTACAATCATCACGCTGTATTAGTAGTAGTAGTAGTAGTAGTTGAGCTCCCCACAAACTCATTGGGATGTGAAATTTCCTAATTGAATCGGGTCTCTTTGCTCGACGGTCGGTACTTTCCCACCATTTCATCACATCCCCGGAACGCGCAGCCAACCACATCATTGTTAACCAAACCGAACGATTCATCAGCGCGTCAAGCATCTACTTGAGGTTCGAATTCTATTAGCAATCGATCATCAGACGCTGAATGCTCTCTGCTTGGCGCCCCCAATCCACCGGTACCGACTGCTAAACGGTGGAGGCATTTTCGGAGCATGGTGATGGTGCACATGATGATGATGATGATCGTGATGAGGTTGGGCAGATGAAAATGGCTCATAGCAACAAAGGCCAGGTGGCAATGGGATGGCATTGGGCGTTACGCAAGGGACCAACCAACGATTTTCACCACACAAACCACGAACGATACGATCGCCCACAAAACCGCTCCAATCGGTTTATCTAATTGAAGTGAAAAACCACAATATTCGTCATCGTCTTTGGAAATGGCGAGTGGGGGAAATGGTGGGATTGGATTGTGGTGGTAGGGTGAGGATGGACCGTAAAAGTTGACATTTACCATGACATTCAATATCATTACAATTTTAAATAATTGTCGTAAAGTGAGGAGCATAAAGTGTTGCTGAAAACCAGTTTGATTTTGAAAGTGTTTGTCGTGAATGCACAAGCTGGAAAACAAGAATTATAAATAATTTAAATAACAAAAGCAAATAAACAGATAACAAAAACAACCAAGGCGGTTTTATTAACTTAGATAGTATTTGGTAGTTACCGTTATGATTCAAATTCCGGTCATTCGGCATGTTTTTATTGAATTTCTTCATAGCCCTGACCCTGTCCATACCGCTTTTAAATTTTAAATAATTGCCATGATGTACTAAAATAATTTAAAAATGTGTTTGACCGCTAATAGGCCCTGATGCAACAGTAAATAAATATTTTCTATCGGTCAATTCACCGCCACAGGCATTCTAAGCAGTTTTGCTTCATAGCGACACCAATGTCCAAATTTCGGTCAGATGAAGTAAATTGTGATTAAATTACTTTAAAATATGCTTTTAGACAGTGATAATAACAAGAAAACGACGATATTTGAAGATGTATGTGACAAATGCATTGAAGGCTGTACGGAAAAGACCGTCAATTCATGGAACAGTTCTTCGGTCCTTTGCATCTACGAGTACAAGAGAAATGCAGCACCCAAACCCCGTTATTCTTAAGACCGTCGTTCTGTTGGTCTAGGAGGACTCCTTCAAAACAAGTTTAAAACACTTCAAAAAGGTGTAGTGTAAGTGTGAAATTGAGGATTATAAATAACATTTTGAAGCAGTTCGGAATACGAATCCAAACGTCCGTTATTTGAGACATGAATTCGAAACTATTCGGAATATTAATAAAAAAAACGTTTCAATTTTATGAGTATTTGCAATGTTTTCAATAAAATTAATTGAATTTTTTTTCTAAAATATAAACAGTAAAGTAAGCAAGCAAGCGAGTAAGTAAGCTAATAAAAATAAGTAAATGACAAAAATGCCACCGTAATTCAAAGTAATATGGTGTAATGTTTTTACAAACAAAATGTACATTAATTTCTGCTACATTAGAAATTTTAAAAAATCAGTTGAATTTCATGTCCTATTTACTAAAACTCCTTTGCTATTTGTTAACTCCTTAGATATTACATCGATACTTGCTAATATGATCATTCTTAAAACTTCATGGCCTAATTATTTTCTTACTACTACTACTAAGTTTTGGGCTAGCCGTTTCTATCCATTAATGTTAAAAATCATTTGCCTAACTTTTACACTTCATGGTTAACACTTCTCAAAAATTTGCCATGTTAAACATATTGTGAATGTCATAAAATTGCATAAATTTAGTTACTGGTACTGCTGGTTTTCTTCGCGGCTATTGAAATAAGCTGACAAGATCTTCCAGTTCCCAGCCGTTTTATTTGGCCCACATCATTTTTGCCCATTTGCAGCCGGCCATTTCACCACATCGTCCGTTTTAAACCACCATAAACCACGGCCACCACCCGCCACGCTCACCACCGACAGATAAATGGTTGAACGAATTTGTCACCAAACCTGCATATGCACTGGCGCTGAATATATGGCGCGTACAATTTCGCCGGCACGAAAAAGCCGACCAGAAAAGTGTCCTCAATTTGCGATTGTCCAACGGCAGCTTCCAGACAGGCGATCGCCGCCCGATAACCAGCCTTGATTGGTGTCGGTTGGGCCACTGCTGGTAAGGTTTGTGAGAAAATACAGGGCGTGTGAAAAAAACCAACCAACCGACCGAGCTCGACCATCGCGCAATGGAAATTCCACCACCCTACGGTGGGAAAAAAAGATTTTTCCGAGTGTTCCAAACGTAACGAAATCCTTCACAGTCCTTGAGTCTCAACCGTCCACGAGTCACCCAAGCCCATCGCGTTCGCTTTGATAAGTCGCAATTGGCAAACCAACGGGCAGGCGGCTGCTGTCTGCTGCAGAATGCACGCACGCTCTTTGCCCGCAACTCACCCGACTCGTGCGTTCATTGCTTAGCTGCGTGTGCGCACCTGTGTACGCACCGGAGCGTTGGTTTGTGACCTGTTCCAATTTCGATTCCGGCAGGCAGGCAGGCCGGTCAATGGAAGCCAATGGAAGTGGCTTCGAATATGTAACCGATCGATAATTACCAACGCTCTTTCTCAAGGGTAATTACGCGAAGTGGTCATTCGCCGTTCCCTTTCGCCCAGCTCATCGGGCGGCCCCCGCCATCCACAACATGGCATTTCCGCCGTTGATCGGTTTCCACCGCTCCCAAGATATGCTGATGAGAGGAATATTAATCCAGCAGCCATCGTTCCATTTTGCGTTTTGCTTCCCGCGGTGGTTGCGTTCGATTTGCGTCAATAATTATCTTCCTGCCATCCTGCCTTTTGTATCATTCATTCATGTTTGGCGGAGTTGACTGCAGTTGGCGATCAATTAAAGTATTCGAAATTTTAGTACACATTTTTTTAATTAAAACTCCACTGACATCAAATCCAAGGAAAGCATTGTCTAGCTTAAGTGCGATAAAACGTATTACAATACAAAAACATAATAGCGAACATAGGTCAAACAGTATCAATCAATCAACTATTACTGACTCAGGTGGGGAAAAGGTAAAGTAGATAAAAACGGACATCAAACCGTACACACGTCAAGGCAGGTAACGGCTAAGACAAAATAGTATAGGCTAAACCACTACCCCACCACCACCACCATCAGAGTGTCACAGGCTGAGGCCCAATTTCCCGTTGGCTGCTGACGCGCGAGACAGGCGCCCCGGCCTGCCGATGATGGTTGCCATCATAAAATGATGCTAATTTCTCCGGCGTATCAATTAGCTACAATCACTTCCGTCTACGAGCGAGTGAGCGATTAACTTTAAACGGTTTGTCTTCGCTAAGGCCGCGCGGTGTCATACCCAGGGATGGCTGCCGGTAGCAAACGCTGGCAGAAGCAAAAAATAAAATAAAAGGCCCCAATCGCGGAAGGTGCCATGGAGTATGGGCATCCTCTGAGGAAATGAGGTGGGCAATGGGTGGAGGAGAAGATGGTACCGGGGGCTGCAAATGGCCGATCGGTGCAGAGATTGTGAAACCACGACGTTAGCTTAAACTATCGGTAACGGTTTACACATTGTAGTGAGCAGGGTCTGCGTTTTTTGTGTTGTTGTTTGTTCCATCGTGAAAATACACTCGGTATTGAGTTATTTGCTAATTTTCTACGTTATTTATTGCACTTCGCTGTGTTGAAACACGTATTTGCCTTTATGCACAATCCTGTCAGAGGTTTTACATGTTTATCTGCTGTGTTCGGTGCGGGTTTTGCTGTAGCACTAGGCCGCGATAGTATGGCAAGCTGTCCGGGATGCTGATTTTTATCATTTCGCTACTTTTCAATTCTTGATACTACTAAAATAAAACGTAAATGAAGGAATGTGTATACCAAAGTATTGATTAAATGTAATAATTCTCTTTTCATGCATTGCATAACAAGAAATGTAAAGAAAAAGATATCATATCAGAAGTGCATGTTTAACACTTTTTGCGCTTCATCCAAGTTCATCATATAAACGTTGAACTCCTATCCGCGGACCAGATGCAGGCCCACGAAAAGATTTGATGGAAAGAACGAAATCAGCCACATTCCCAAACTCGATTGAATTCGATAACGATCGTAGCGATTGTCAAAATGACTTAAAATGATGGTTTCTTAAAATGTTTTTTTGAAATTTTTACCATATTGTACGCATAACTTAGGATACTCATTAAATATATTAAAGCAACCGTTGTATCTAGGCAACTGCTACTATCGTTCCTTTTAGGTCGATTTTGGGGAAGCGGCTGAATATCATTTAGTTAGACGTTTCATACTCGGGCTCGAACTCTTCCAACTTTAATTATCGTAATATGGATTAACGGACTAATCACTTTGGTCGAACTCGAGGTTTTATTTCCTTTATGTAACATTAAAATTAATTCTTCACAACAATGCGATGAGAATTTAAAAACAGATATGAATATTTAACAAAAAAAAACTGTTGTTGTTTTTACGATTATGAAGATTATCAAAAGAAATTGTTTTAGGAACCAGTTCTCGATTTGTCTGACTTGTCAGTAAAGCATTTTGATAGTTATTAAATGTACGTTTGTATCGATAATTTTTTATTTTTTATCATCAACGTAATAAAAGAAGCGATATTACTCTTTCTTTGTTATTTTTGACGGATCACACTTTTTCATAATCTATTGTCGATCCTTAACGGATGAATCTTTACAATTAGTTTTCATAATAAGAATTACCAATTTTGAGTCTTGATTGGATGACATAACTACAGAAAAAAAAACAACATTTTCACTAACCGCATTGCTTGATATCTTTAACCAATCATTCAGTCTGTAAAATGGTATAATGCAAAAAGTTCAGCGAAAAAAAATGCATTCTTCTGGCCCGCAGCTATCGATCGTATACTTAATTTAGGCCTTTATCTTGAAAGTTTGTCAGATTGTTAAAGAATGACATGAATTTGAAATTGAAATTGATTTAAAAATAAGATTGAAATTGACCAAATTATTGAATGACATCTTATTCTCTCATTTTGATGCTTCTTAACAATGTGAAACCCATTCAAAATTTTGAGTGTATTTTAATTTTATGAATAATTATCAATAAATTTTCAAAACTCTAATCTACCTGATTTACGAAATCCTAACGTAAAATAGTGATTTATACACTTCAATGTTGAAATCAAAGTACTTGTTCAATTTGTAATTTAAGAGCTTGCCTTGAACAATTTCTTGAATTATTAAAGTTTAGTACAACAAAAGAAAGTATGATAGCAGATTCTAATCCAATTAAAACATACTCATCGGTCTATATAACTAGTCCAGAAATTCAAAAATGATGCATGATTGGCTTTTTCTAGCCTCTAAATAGCGAAAATGATTATAAATTAGAACAGCGAAAATTACACATCCGTCGATGATAGCGTTCGAAAGAAAATTCGCTAAACTCTACAATCACAGTCGCAGATAGGCACGCACACCCACCAATTTCTTATCAGTCAGGTGTGCGCACCCATCACGGCTTAAGTATGATTATTTTTGCTTCAATTCCCCCCGCCACCTCACAACCATCCGCACAACAACCACAGCAACTTCAGCACCTGTCGAAGGATCGAAAACTGGTCGGGAAAGCATTACTAGAGCCGTACGCGTACGCCAACCTAACTCCCAACTCCGCGCACAGAAAACCTGCGCGATGATAATTGCCATCGCTTGGGTAAACAACGGCGAAAGAGGGGGGAGGGCGAACAAAAAAAAAACATCATACTACCGCACTACCACAGCGCAAGACTAGCGTTTTTCATTCGCGCTGCATACGCGACCACAGCATAAGAGACCGGCGCCATTGCAAACTGGCAGCCATGGCCGCAAATGGTTGTAATCATTTCGTTACTTTGTTTTTATTATTACCGTATTGGCAGCTTCTATCCACCCCTCTACCGTCCTTCCGTGCCTTCGCTCCCCCTCTCTCTCTCTCTTCCCACAGCCACAAACGTTAATTTGTATTAATTGCTGGATAATTGTTTTGAATTAATTACCGCGGATATTGTGTACACCCCGTGCAGAACAGGCAAACACGCACTGGAGCTCGTACAAACCGAACCGCCACCACGACCATCACCACCAGAGGAGGAAGAAGGTCCGGTACTAGATACAAGAGGGAGGGACGACTAGGCAGTGTAAAACGCAAACAAAATCCCAGCAGGCCTTGGAATGGCATTTTGAATCCGATGCAGACCGTCGTTTTTCCCTTCCACACAACCAGCCTCGGACGCGTTTTCCTCGTTGAGGAGTTTGTTTTTCCCTTTTCATTTTCGTCTACACTTTCGTCTTCGGTTTGGCAGCTCCAGCAACAAAAAAAAAAACTATTCCAAGAAGGGCGTAGATTGCGTTTTTTGACCAATCTATACGCTCACCCCTATCGTCTCGTCTTGGTCTTAACGTCTCGGTCACGCGGGCGATAACGGCTCCCTTTTCCTTATCCGGTGCACTCTGCACTACTTGCACAATAGTTGAGAGCGGTGTGCTGTGCTGTGCAAGCGCACCTTCCCCCCAAACGGTGCAGACACTTTTCATTTCCCTTGGGGTTGGTTCATTTATATTTATATAAATCATAATTATGCACAGCGCTTCCGGGGGAAGCGAGGGAGCGTTTCCACTACCAGGAAAGTGTTTAACCAAGCACAAGCCTTAATCCAGAATCGGGAATCGTTAAGCAGCGCAAACAACTGTGCTAGAACCAAAGGAAAGCTTACACAACCTTCTTCCTCTCCCTTCGCATCTTTCCTGCCTGCTTTCAGGTCTATTTCTACACATCATTTTCTACCCCCTTCCCAACGAAGAAGTAGTCACGGGAGGCGCAATTTGTAAACACATCTGAAAAGCTCCGCCTTCTACTCGCGAGCTTTTATTTTATTACACTACTTTTTCACGCACAAAAGGGCTTTTGCGAAACGTTCTTTGCTGCATTTGCATTGCACGCGTATCTTTAGCTCGTGTTTTAATTACAAATTCATGTCCCTGAATATCTACTGACGTTGTTTTGAAGCAGTTTGTCTGAAGGTTAAATGCAGAACAACTGCATTTCTGCGCCCTCTTTTTGCAGTGGTGTGGCAAATCAACACTTCCTTGCTTCTTCTTATGCTGTAAAAGAATCTTGAAATGTACGTTTTTAATCAACGTTCAAGAGGAAATGCCCAATTAGAGATATTGTTAAAAAAGGTTAGTATAAGAGCTGGAACAGACCAAAGACTGGAAATGGTTTAAAATCGATGCTATACAACCACACAATCCATTGCAAATTCGTCTGTTCAAACTTGTCTGTTTGCAGCATGCAAAGGAAAAAAGGTGTAAAACGAAATGCTCATCCGAGTACGCTTTAAATATAGACCAATACAGGTAGTCCCCGATATTCGCCATACTCGATATACGCGATTTAGCTATACCCTATTTTCTGAATTTGACAGTTCTTTGAGTAAAATGCTAAATAAATTTCTTTTGGCCGAATTTTAAAAACCATTTTAAAAAGTATAATATTGATATTTTCAGTTGAAATCAGATCAAATAACTAAGTGGCTTGAATATACCACTTCAAGCAAAATTATACAAAAATTAGCTATAATTTGACTGATAACCTTTAAATTCGACATACGCTATTCGCTCCGATCCGCATTAATAGCGTATATCGGGGAATACACCTGTACTGTGAATCCTTTGCAAGTACTCGTCACACACACACACACACTTACCAACGGTGAATCATCGCCAAGGTCGGAGTCAGTGTCCCGTTCTGTCCGGCAAACACTTGGCTCCATCGCCGCGTACACCGGCACAGGTTCTCGATTCTTAACCCGAATGGTGAAGCCTTTATCCGTCTACCGTATACGGTAGAAACTCTCTGCTTAACGATCAGATACGCGCAAAGTGCCGCAAGATTAGAGTAGAGTTTGATTTTTGAGAGTTTTTTCAAATGCCCCAATGCAATATTTTTTTTAAATGCAATTTCCTTTTTTTCAAATTCACGTTTTTGGTCAGTCAAATTGCAAAACTTTCAACACGCACACCAACAAACACTCACATAGTAAATCACACACGTACAAACACATAGAATATACATTTCAAGAGTTACCTACATACTGAATTATACATTATCTGTTTTTGTGTAACATGAAGAAAGTCCTATGCACAAAAATGAGTAAATCTGGATTTGGAAATGAGTCCAAAATTAATCTTAATTTTTTATTTTTTTAACCTTAACTGGATAACACTGGATCATATGGTGATCATGTCGTATAATATCATTAGAAGCGTGGCAGGGACTCCATATTTGAACCGACATTATCACACTGCAATTAATGCCTTCGATTAAGGTGCAAAAAACGGTTTTCACTTTGCTCCAAAAAGAAAAAAAAGAAACAAACGCAAACGACCGAGTGAAAGTGTTCCATAATTCTATGGACGACCCCACAAGGGTCATCGGTGATACACACTATTCGCGCACTTTACATAATGATTGGTTTCCTGCGTTCAATTAATTACACACATCGACGAAACTGATCGAAAAAAAAGTCAGTCTTGCCATCCGACATGATTAACTATCGAACACAGTAACGGCGGTTGCACTAGATATCATGACAAAAAAAAAGACGACGACGACGACGACACTCCTCCTGCTCTGCCCAAAATGCTACCGGTGGTAATCTAAGCGCTGTCTTTTAACGATGACTAATGAACAAACACACGACGCTTTGGTGTACCAACGATCTTCCAACACCAAAAAGGGGGCGCGCACACAAAAACACGCACGACGAACAGTGAAATAGAGCTAACCGTATAGCAACTGTTGCCGTAACGAATTAATCGCCTTTCACATCGCTTACCTTACCTCCATCGAAAGACGAACTACGTACGATCGCTTGACAATCTCAGAACCGATTTGATTTAACGAAAGATAATGAAAAAAAAAACGAACCAAAACCAGGACATTTATAGGCAGGCGTTGAAGGATTTAACGAAAGTGCTAGAGGGTTAGGATAAGATCCAAAGCTTCTATAAAACAATTGAAACGAATTGAAACGAAACGCATAGAAAAACGAATCATGACAATTGGGAGTACACAAAATATTTAAAGTTTTTGAGGAACGTAATTTTATGCCAATATTCAATAAAAATTTTATGTATATTACAAAGCTAACCGCTCGCGCCTATAGAATAGATATACACCTACCCTAAGCTGCATCGGAACTGTTTCACAGCAAATTGATCACCAATTATAAACAGCAGAGTTGTCTGCTGAGGTTAGACT
This sequence comes from Anopheles merus, assembly GCF_017562075.2. Classification (NCBI taxonomy): domain Eukaryota; kingdom Metazoa; phylum Arthropoda; class Insecta; order Diptera; family Culicidae; genus Anopheles; species Anopheles merus. The sequence goes on from NC_054083.1 coordinate 15,617,720, forward strand.
CGGTTGCTACCAAACCAAACACAGAACGAACGTGTCTTCGGTACCACGGTCCTTATCGATCTGAACGTTTTGTCCCACTTTCATCGTTTAAATAGAACTTTGCTGCCAAAAGTTTGTCACTTCCCAGCATTGTGAGAATAACGACAAAATGCATAAAAGTTCAAACATATTTTTTGCTTCTAGGAATGACTTTACGACAGCTTTAGCTCCTGTTATCACCTGCGCTTAGTGCCCCCTTTGCGAAACCGAAAACGAAACTCACTCAGGACCCACCGCATAGGATCAAACCCGCTCCCAAGGACCACACAGAAGCATGTGATCCTTTAATGTCTAGCAAAGGAAGCAAAACGGGCACAAAAATTCTGTCGAGACATTTAACACCTTATCTTCCAAACACCAAGCTGCCGAAATAGCGCCCTGTTTCGAGCGTTGCAACGGAGCCGCGGAACTTCCCCCAAAGTTGCGTTCTTGTTGTTTTTGGCCAATGATATTTTCCAGTAGAACACCATTCCATTCGAAAGATAAAACAAAGCGTTGTCGTTTAATGATCATCACCAGATGCGCCGTGCATAGGCTTTGCAGTTTGGAAGCATTTTTTTAGTTTTGGCGTCCAATACTTAGGACGATTTTTTATGGATGTATAAAGTTTTAAGGGAAATGCTGTAAAAACAGTCACCAGAATGTATAACCGGTTACAAGACCACCAGGGTAGAGTTCAATACGCCGGCAAAGGGTTAAAGCCGCTCGGCGGAATCTCATTTGGTGGTCTTTGGTACAATTGCATACCGGTTTAAGAATAGGTGTCACTGTAACGGTTTTTTTTTATATTATTGCATGCGTACAAACCGAACCGAAATGTACCTCCTGTTTAAGGTATGTGAACCATTTAAAAATGGAATTCACAACGTATATTTGCAAAATTAACAATCAAATATCATAACATTTGTTGTTGAATCAAGGGACAAAGTAACGAAATACGACGATGATCAAAGTATCATAATTAACTTCTTCTTCTTTTTTGGCACAACAACCGTTGTCGGCCAAGTCAAGGCCTGCCTGTACCCACTAGTGAAGTGAGCTCGGCTTTCAGTGACTTAATTGTTACCATAGCAGGATAGTCAGTCCTACGTATGGGGGGACACGATCTATTCGGGGCTTGAACCCATGACGGGCATGTTGTTACATCGTACGTACCACCAGACCGGCCCTCATAATCATACTGTTGGCATATATTACCAACTTAAAAGCAGGCATATGAAAATAAAACATCAGAAAGGAAATGTTTTTTTTTATGAGCTTAGTTTTGTTTGCCATTTTGTTTAAATAATTGCTAAACACTTTTTGTTTGATATTCATTTATATGGTTTGTATTTATTGTAAGCAAAGTTGTCTAGTTATTCAAAGCTATTCCCACGGTAATGTTGTCAAATTGTACGATCCAACAACATGCTTGTCATATATTCAAATCTTTTACGACACGAGCCTTTTTACGAAGGATTTTTTACGAAAGACCTGCGAAAAATAAGATTGTGAAGTTCACGTTATTCTTTTTGGCGTAACGACCCATGCGGTTTTGCCGGGCTATACAGGCTTTTTAGAATTTTTTAGGTATCACGCATCCGGATAGTGAGTTGCTACATGGGGGACTTGAACCCACAACGAGCATGTTGTTTAATACGTTTGCGAAGATTGTAAACTTCTTCTTGTTTGGCACAACAACCGCTGTCGATCAAGGCCTGCTTGAACCCACTAGTGAAGTGAGCTTGGCTTTCAGTGACTTATTATTGTTACCATAGCAGGATAGTCAGTCCTACGTATGGGGACACGGTCTATTCGGAGCTTGAACCCATGACGGGCGTGTTGTTACGTCGTACGAGTTGACGACAGTACTACCAGACCGGCCCGAAGATTGTAAACACCCGGTGTAATTTTTATGGTTATCTCTACTTTAAAACTTTTAAACCTAAAACTTTATAAAACATTATAGCCTGACCGTTTCATCTAAATACAATAAAAACGTGAAATGAGAAGCGAGGAACCTGCTTCAGATCTAGCTTCAATACAGAGCGTTTAAAACGCGTTTTTGTATGAAGTAAAAATAAAAGATGAAAAAGTAAGACCCGTCGAAGTTAGTTTTTCAATGAGGAGGTTACTAGAACAATACTAATCGCCGAAATCGAATTATAACACAAATAGGGCAATAATTGTTACTAATTTGGTCATTACATTATTATACCATTACAATTTTGCATGACAAATTTGTTCTACCAGAGAAAACACATATTCATCGAATACATTCCATTTATCAGTTTATTTTTTTATATAAGAAACGATGTAAGTACATTTCGTTTGTAATTAATATTTTCCTCAACATTTAAAACAATACGATCCATTCAATACTTCCGAGAAAGGTATAAAGTAAAACCGACCGTAAAAAGTAAAATTGGAGATTAGAATTTGAAATTCTTTCAAGTTGTATAATAATAAATTTCAATAATTTATTTATTAGCAATTATATTTTTTCAATTTTAAATGACACCCATGAACAGTTGTAAAATTATCAGTAGAGAACAAAAATAAATACTAAAAGTAAGAAGTGATAATAGGCCCTATTACAGTAAATTAAAAAAAAAAGTTGAAGTATGATGTTGTATGCATCAAACGATAGCTAATTGCATTATTCTGGGTTTAGTGATGCTATGAAAAATTAGTCAAAAAATCAAACTTAGTTTTTAGTTAAAAAATCTTTATTCTATAATTTTATTCGAACGGTGAAGTGATAACGCATCGCATTCGAATCGTGCATTAAAATAAGTTTTTATTTTCTGCAAATAGTTTACAAATAGGAATCTATAAATAAAGAAATGACGGCACAATTTTTTCGTTTTATAGTCTTTAAAGAGACCTCGGCTCAACAATGTGTGACATAATTTTAAAAAAAACACACACACACATACATAAACCACAATTAGTATCGCAAGATTGTGATTTGATGTGTACCGCATACCAAATTTACAAATCAAGTGTAAAACGAACACAGTTAAAACCCATTCATGCCTGAGGACCTGATTTTGGACCGGAGGAAATTTTTGTTTGAAATACATAATAATAAAGACTGAATAAAACAATTGTAAGCAGTTACTTACATTTTTTTTAAAGTAAACATGAGATGTTATCTTCAGAAAAATAAAAATAAATAACTCAAAGGAAAACAAATAATAAAACCCGACATACCTTTTGCAAAGTAGAAACGATCCGATCGGTCGCGTTGCAAATATTCGTATAAATGTCAATGATGATAATTTGCCACTGTTTCCATTCCACAAACGATTCAGATGATAAAAATGCACTTCAATTTCTGCAGGCAAAATTCAATACACTTCATATCACACAGTTCACCAAGATTTTCTTAGTGCACCAATTAAAAGTGCAACAATAAATATTCAAAAATTCCACACAATTGCACCTTCTACCTGGCGGAAGACACTAAAGGAATGCACACTCAATTCATAAAGCTGATCACTTTTTCAAACTTTTTTGGGAAGGTTTTGCTCACACTAGCTCTCGTTAGTATCTTCCTTGAGAAGCACAAAGTGTGTGTGTGTGGTTGTTTAGTTGGGATCAACGAAAATAGATGTGGCGGCACACGCTCGGCTGATTTAGTCACTTTCACTCTCGGCTGGTCACAGTTTAGCGTCACTGACTCTTCAAACGAATTACCAGATTTACACGCACAGAAAGCAACGTGTCGTCGTCGGTCAGGCACACAAATGAGACACGCACTCACACGCACACGCACGCAGTTGGTTGTCACCTGGTAAACATTAGATGTACCACCACATCACAACATGCCGTGGAACAAGCCGGTCCCGGATGCAAATTGTCGCGTCTCTCTTTCACTGCATGGGATGTTGTTTTAGAATGCACTTAAATATGTCGCACTACTCTCCCGAGTGTAAGTGAGCACAATGTTTCCGTTGTAAAAACAAACCGTTGCTTTAAATTGCTGTTAAACATTTATTTGTGCCAACGTTAAACCGTAATGTAAAATCACAACGCAATTAGATACAAACAGATTTTGCAACAAACGCTCTACAGTTATGGCTACGATCGGCACCAACGCCGAAATTCGCGCAAATACACGCACCTTATGCACACTACGCGCCACATGCGGGCAACCGGCAACGAATGAATGAATGAACGCGTCAAAGGGTACACGCGACCCAGCGCAACATCTCCCCCTACTGTAGCAGCAATCAACAACAGCAACAGCAAGCCAAGTGAAAAAACTCCCCCCCCCCCCTCGAAGGTGGGAAAGCAGCAACTCACCGATCACACACAACTAGGACACACTACAATTGCACTCCAACACTCTCTCTCACACACACACACGCACCAACTATCTTTTTAGTGGCAGGTGGTGGTGAAGGCGTTGATACGCGAGTACGCGCACGCGTGCGTATTGATAAACACACACTAGGCGTCGAACCCGATCCGATCGCTACAGTGCGCTAGCTGCTATCGTCGGCGGTGAGGCAGCAGCACAACCACGGCCAGCTTCAGGATTCCGTTTGACGTTTCTCGACCGAACCACACCACCGTACGTACACACTCGTATGCGCGAACAAGGCGCCGGCTTTGACTGTGGCAATAGGGAACGGAACCGGAGCTGGTTGGCTTCCTCCTGCGTTCGCTGTGAGCACTGTGGGCACAGCGATGCACAAAATTGGTATAAACACATGCGTCAGAAGAAGATCGACAGTTTGTCGGTGATGTGGGTATACCCTTTGAATTCTTGTTTCTCTCAATATTTTCTGTACAAAAACAGGGAAAGTCCCGCTATCAAGGCATCTTATTGAATGTGTTATTAAATTTTCATCGTTTGGCTTTGTATATTCGAACTCTTATTCTAGACGGTTATACAATGTGTTATAAACTTCAATAATCAAGTAACTGAGTTTCACCATCTACCATTATTCCATCAAAATAATTTCTTTAAATTTCTTTTTTTCTGCGTCAAACTTCTTTACACACCTAATGCAATTAAATTTTCCATAAAGTGAGATCACACGCGCTCACACACCACCACGCAGAGTTGCGTTTTTCCCGTAGCAACGTACTTGTAAAAAAAGAAGGCGGTGTACAAGAGCGTGCGACTGTGTGCGTGCGTTCATCAATGAAATTCTCACCTCCGTCTCGTTCATTCATCACGCGCACTTTTCTCACTACGAGCGGGTGAGAAATTGTAAATTGTTGCTAATAAATCTGACCTGCAAACAAAGAAGGAGATTTAACTATTAATGAATTAAACTGAATCTTATTTTATTTATTTTCAATGTTAAACTGTATACAAAATCGGTAAATCGTCACCAAACAGAACAAACTGTTGGTGAATTTCAAACCAAAATGTTTTGTTTCTATCTCACTTGCACGCGTATCGGCAGAACGAGACGACCCGATGGTTGCTTCTCACCACCGAAAGGGGGATGAAAATGAAAACCCACTGTTGTTCTCCGTCTAGATGCACGATTATTTCTTTCCGGCGCGCGCCCTTGCTGCTGCAAAATTGCTGTAATTATTCATTACACCCTGTTCCCCTCGCTCATGAATAAATAATCAAGTATGTTCAAACATGGTGGAAGTATGGAAATGTGCGCCATGCGCACTAGCGGCACATCGGGAGCATTTCGATAGCATCGCCACTCGCTATCAGCTCTAAGGCTAAGAAAGATAAGCAATATGGTGCGATCAAGTTATAGCTGCCAGGGAAATGTCATGGCATCCTCTTTGAATCATACAAGCACACACACAGGCAGTACGCAGTGTGCTTTCTTGAAATTCGGAATCGGAAAAGCTGTGCCCAAGCGTATGCGCATGGGAATGAAATTTATTTTGACCATACGCACACGCACAGCAGGACACACCCGAGGAGTTAAGGTCTAAAGATTTATTCAAATACGAAATTGATCAACAAAACGCACCCAAAGAAAATCGTACAACATGCAGCAAGCTGGCTACCACATGTTTTCCCCCCGCTCCCTTCTCCCACTCTATCGCTCTCTGTCTCTCCTTCTTGGGTTTAACCCTGTTTCGCTTCCTCCAACGGGGTATTGCTGATAAAAATGCATCCTACTGCTAGCGTTTGCAGCGTTCAAACTTTTTTCCTCATGTTTTACTTTGCCTTTTCCTCGCTCATTCTCTAATTCGTTGCAATGCTCGCTGCGTACCGTAAGTGTAGGCAAATGCACTGCACAGGATGTTGTGCCGCGTTCTAAGCTGCCCTGCAATGGAACTGGATCTTGGCATGCTTTTTTGGTTTGCTTTTCGGAAATCCTCTCCACTATGCGCTTTTCGGATGAATTGCTTCGTCCTTTTGCGTCATACGCCATGCAAACGGGAAGCATATTCGATGCGATCGTAACGGAAGCGTGTTTTTTTTTTTGGAAATTTTCATTTTATGAATATTTGCATCATGGCTGTTTTTTAAACTTTTGGATGATTTTATGTTTATCGGGCGCTATATATTGTTGTAATTTTGTAAAGGACTTGTTAATTTATTTCTGCTTAGTAATTGATCGTCATTCATTCGTTGCTACATTAACTACAAATCATTGACGTTCTTTGGAATTCTATGTTAAATTTAAGAAAAAAAAAATGGTTTACCCACTACAAAAACTACCTTACTATACCAATATTCAACTTTTCATTTAATTATTATTTTTATTCTTAACATTCTGAATCAAACTGTCAGCCAACTATCAAGCGTTCAACTAAAAAGGGTTCCACTGTTGAATTCTGACTGAATGTGTTCGCCCGTATTTTGAATTGAGTGAATATTTAAACATTTAAATGGGTCGGTCCCGTGGTACAGTCGTCAATCCACACGACTCAATGACATGCCCGACATGGGTTCAAATCTCGTACGACATGAGTCTCCATACATAAGACTGACCCAGCCAAGCCCGACATGCACCACCGATCGACAACGGTTGTTGCGCCAGAAAAGAAGTAGACATATTTGAATATATTTAGTTTTAATGTAAATAATTAGTTATTCACATACCTTCCGACATGCACCATTTCATCTAAAGCACATCCATCGTTCATGAATGCAGTTGGTCCTCGAGATACACGGCTTTCTGAATTTGAGAGTTCTTGCGGGCAAATTGTACTGGTCAAATGATTGATTAATCGACCGGTTCTAATAGATATCCTGAACATTTCTATATTTGTAACAATTTTATAAGGTCATTCAATTCCCAGGACCATTTCTTTCCATGCCTAGTATAACAAATCGACGTTGAAAGACATTTAATCATTCGATAGATATTAGACAGATATTAGACCGATTTATTAATGTGATACTTTTTTATTAATGATTTACTCTATTGTATATGTTTGTCTCAATAGGCTAAACATGAGGCTAGATATAAATATAGTGATTACTAATATACTAGCACGCAATAAATGAAACACAACTTCTGTCAAGGTATTTTTTTATTTTTAAACAATTAGAAATGTATCTTTAGGAACCTTTATTAAATGTCTCATAAGCATCAGCTTTTTTTTTTAAACTATTTTGCAAGTTTTCTTTCTTATCCCACTAGCAGCTCGTTCTATTCTAAGTCATCTCAGTCATAAGTTCAGTTTCTTAAGAGGTCTCTCAGTCTTTTTTTGTCAAAAAATTTGTAAAAAAAACTGTAACATACACAGTCTTATGATTGACTAAAAAAATAAAGATATTTATGAGCTTTTCCCCTGGATTCAAATTAGGAAAACGTAAAACCATCGTTTGAGACAAAAAGTTAATACATTTTTGTTAAAAAAAATTTAAAAATCAAGAAGTGTTTATTTGAAAAGCACAGCTCCTATTTTCATTGCTGGTTAAGGCTTATCCCTGCCTGAGGATTGGGGCAAGGTAACTGTTGTACTTATCACCACGGGACTACTCTTACTCGTACACAAACCCTCTTTCTGGACACTTTCCTCCGTCACAAGCCTGTGGAGGAATTCAGGAGGAATGAACTGGTAATCCAATAATTATGATACTGACATATTACTCGCTTGTATATTTTGATCAGAAAACTGAAGCGTTTAAACACATATCTTCATCTTCTATTTGGCGTAACGTCCTACACGGACATGCCTATACAGGCTTTCGAAGCTGTATTCATTACCACGCAGCCGGATAAATCAGTCCTTGCTACACGAGGAGGCTCCATTCTAGGCTTTAACCCATGACTGGCATGTGATTGAGTCGTTGGAGTTGACGACTGTACCACGGAACCGACCCTTTAGTTCTCACTAAACACATGTGATTTGTTAATCAACATAACTGTTCGTCCAGTCTGTCTTTCTGTTTTTGGTTTAGTTGTATGAACATTGCTTAAGTTGTCCAGATGATCTTTGTTCTAATTTTTGTTCATTCAAAGATGTAATAACGTTACTGTTGTATTTATTTTCTTTTTTTTCTTGTCATAACAAATTGATTGACACTAAAACGACACACTGGTCCTGTCTGACACTTAATTAACAAACTAAAACTTAGTGCTCAGGAAATTCGTACAACTTTGCATCCTGAAATTACACATCGAAATGCTTCACTTTGCTAATAAAACTTTGTCATAAAATTCGAGCCCCACAACAAACATCTTCAAACTGTACTAATTCCTCTGCCCAAATAGCAAATTGCTAATTGATTGCATTAAAGGAGAGTAATCACATTCGCGTACCGTACGCGTCGGCAGATCGGTTTATTGCTCGCTCCGTTCATCATCCCTGTGCGGCGGTTGAAGCAAACTTTTACGATTCCTTCCAGCCGCAGTCGTAAAGTTTGCTTCCCATCAGAGGAAAAAAAACCCCACGAACGTTTCGGAGCACAGCTTTCGGAGCTTGAACAATGACTGAGATGGTGTATGATTTAAATAGTTTAAGCATTAAGTAGGTAAGCATTCCAAACATGCGCTTTTTACTTTGCTCACAGGATATTACGTGAATCTTGGACCAATATTACCTTTCATTCTGACCCTGCCGAATTACTCAGGACGATCCCGACACACACACACACACACACACACACACACACACACACACACACACACACATCCAGCAGCAAGTGCATTAATCGTGAAAATGGTTGCATCTCACACCAAACGATGCTTTTACCAAGCGTTTCTTTCATCGACTGTGCTCCGTAATCGCTCCGCTCTAGCGAAAGCACCCATTCATCATTATGCAAATACTTGTGTTGGTGGTGGTGGTGGTGGTGCTCGTTAATTTGACTTATCATTTATCTCACTAATTGATTTTCTCAAACCAACTCGCCAAATGACGTAGCCCGGGCCCGGGAGTGACGGAATGTTTGGCTCCGGCTTCTCGGGTTCGCTGCCAACCGGTAGGTGGGAAAATGGAATTGATCTACTTCCCCGCCATTCCTGCCAATCGGTAATTTATCGTGCAAACATTAATTGCTTCCCGTTTAACGTATTGCGAGAAGAAGATGCTGCGGCGAGATGTGAAATCCTTGACGGACAAGTAAAATAAAACAAGTTTTTTTTTGCAAAATCTACCAAAAAACTAGTAAAATTGTTAGACAAAAAGCGTGATAAATGAAATACACTAAACAAAAATGTTTGGGGAATTTCTTGAAAATTTAACATTCTCAACACTTCCCAACCACCCACAATTCCGATAACCACCGTTATTCCAATACAGATAGCAAAATGCTCATCTCGTCCTCACTAGCACTCTCAGTCCCTTTTCCACAAGACGATGATGTAGGTGGTTTGGGTTGTCTTTGGCTCTGATGCTCTGTTCTTTCGCATAGGGCGCATTAATTTACGTCCTCTAACGCTTCTCTAACATCCGAACCTTGCAAGCAACCGGCACAGACAGGAGAGAAGGCAAGGAATTGCACGAACCAAATGGGACAGTGCGTGACATTATTGCGCGACACCTCAGGTTTTCGGTAGTTTGAACTATCTTAAATTCGTTCTGGTGGAGTTTTATTGTTATTGTGTATTATCAGATATTTATTTTAATTTCTGTTCTATGTATTATGCCTTATCCCAGACATACTCGCCTAAAACATTTTCTGTTTATCTATATATTTGACAGTTTAAGAAATGTTTTGCCTTAAAATAACTATTAATTTATAGAAATTACATAGTTTATTATGAGATGGTGATGTTTGGCATCAGACGCCTGCATACTATTTGTCCGCCTATATGTACGTATAGTGGAAAGCGAGGCAAAATGGTAACCTAAAAACGTAAAAACGATGTTATTTTGATCGTCTCGAAAATAAGCTTTCATAATAATTTAGTAAAAACTTAGAGAAAACAAGATGTGCATCCAGAAACGTGATAATCATCTATGATTTAGGAGAAAATTGTAACAATTTTACTGTATTTTAAAAGTTTTGTTCGGGGCCAAATGGTCGAGATGTTTTGACAGGAGCAAAATGATGAGGCTAAGGTGTAAGCGAACGTCGCATTATTTTTTTTCCCTAAATTAAACTATGATGTATGTATACTCTATCCACAAGAAAAAAATTCTGAAAACACGTGTTTTATTAAATTATTTCAGCAATTTACTAAATTATTTAACAAAACACTTTAATAAAAACTCTAATCTCTACCTTTACGATTCTACCTAGATGGCAGATCCAATCAAACCAATGCCTAACGTTCAATATTTGCCCATTTGTTTTGATGTGTTTTGACTATTACCATTTAACCATAATAACCATTAACCATTTTGCTCCTTAGCTAGACCATTTTACCCCCCACATTACATTTTCACGACTTTTGATGTTCATTTTTAAATATTCTACACTAATAAGACGTTGAAGCATCAATTGTCGTCAAAACATCTGCTTAAAGTGGTTTACCCAATTAGATACGGAGCAAAATTCTTAACACTCCCATTTTGTTTCGCTTTCCCTTATATACCATGCGATTCGATGAACTATTAATTAGATTTCCTGGCGGTCCCGTGGTACGAGTTGACGACTTCGCACAACTTAACAACATGCCCATCGTGGGCCCATCGTAAGTCTATAATTGACGTCCTACTAAATAACTCTCAAAAGCCTTTAAGTTTGACGTTTGCATTAAAAGAGGGCTTTTTCGGTTGACTGTAGAAAAAAAAAAACAGAAGAGAGATATTTTTTTTCTATGAACATCCTTTAAAAGGTTGTTATCTAAGCTTACTTGCAAAAATAAAGCTACGACCTTGCGAGCTGCTTTTCGTCAGTTATCCGGAATTTTCGCCATGGTGGATGAAGACATGCGTGTGGGCATGTTTTAAGTTCTACCTTCGCTTTTTATCAATACCTTCTCATCTTACGCGACAAAATTCATGGATTATAACTTTTGCATTATGATTTTTCCGAAAATTTCGATGGGACGCACCTGGGGGATGTTGGACCGGTTCGCGGACTTGGGTATCATATCGAAATTCCGCCAAAATTCGCCGTTCAATTCCAAGTCAACATCCAAAATTATTATCCATATTTTTTTTAATTCAAACGTTAGCCCAGCATGACCGCATAGGTTGTTATGCCAAGAAGAAGAATCTTTCCAGGTTGAGATGATAATGACCCTTTTCATCAAGACCCTTAGTGATTAGTTGATGTTGGTAAAATTTGCTCCTTACTGTGGCGGCACTTACACTCCCCCTAACACTTGCTAAATCCTCAGTCCACGAGCCTGGCTGAACCGATCGGGGTAGATACACCGCTTCGCGATTCGTAAATGAGGTTCCGAGAGCGATTTTCCCGATAGTATCCTTTGCATCTGTAAAACCCAATCCCACCGACCACGACGAGGGGGAAGGAAAGATAGGGCACAGACACCCGTTTCTGGGCTGGATGGCGTGGTACGGGGCTACAAGAGGGCGCAGACGACGCTTGGCGCTGTATTTATTTATATTTGATGCTGATGAGATGTAATTCATCTTTCGAATCATTAATCACGATACCGATTATGTAGCGTTCGCTTCGAAGCGACCGGTTCTAACTCGCTCGCACCGCAGTTTAGCTCAAGCAACATCAACAATCCTTCCCACTTGTGGGAGGTGTGATGGAAAATGGAATGATTGTATTTTTTTTTCTTTCGTTCGGAGTTTTTGTTTCTTATAAGCTAGTGGTTGTCTGAGTGTTCTGATGAGTCGGATGCATTAGAGAGGTGGAAAACATGCCGGGAGAAGTCGTCTGGAAAACATGTTCCACGTTGAGGACAGAGCATGGTGGGGCTGCTTTTACTGATAAGAACGTTTAAGGTTATGGATGAATGTAAAATGATGGTTTTTTAAGGTTTTTAACTAAGAGCATTTCATATTCCTAAGAAAGTGGCAATGCGATTTCATTGTGATTCTACTTGATTAAAACAATTATTATTATTTTAAATTATTTTATGTTATAAAGTTATACGAAAGAAAGGCTCTATTAATTTTACTTTTATTATAAAAATAAAACGAATTATTGATAATAAAAATACACAAATTAGTGAATCCTTTATTGAAATCGCAAGTACTTCTGACCGCCAAACCCTTGTAGCATGCAACAATTTGCGTACAGCTTAGCTTGCTATAATGTATGCTTTATGACACTTTTATAGCATCGATGGCAAAGGGAAACCCAACGAAAATGTATGCTGCATCTGCATTTGAAGAACAGTTTTTAAAGTTGGAAAAAGTAATTCCCATTTTACAACGAATGCCGCAAATCAAAGACTTAATCTAATTGCTACAGAATTTGAACAGTAGCAAGAGTTCTTTCTGAAAGGATTTTGAACAAAACAAGGTTCTGTTGGGAAGTTATCCTTGCAATGTTTACCTTGAAATTGTGTCTCCTTTCTTTGTCCTGTTGAGTTGCAATTGTTACAGCTCCTTCGGCAGCGTCTCGGCGAATTGCTCAATTTTGGCGCGCAACTCCTTTTTCTCCTGCTTGCTAGCAAACGAATATTCAATTGCATTGCGCTGCATCTCTACCATGTCGGCCATCGTTAGACTGAAGGTGGAAGCGCAAATTTTAAGCTCTTGCGACAGGCTCGTTTCAAAGACACCGAAGTCGTCCGTCTGTAATTATCATTATTAATAGGAAAATTGAATAACCAGCAATAGCAATCATCCTTCCATCACGAATGCTACTCACACAAACACACACGGGATGCTTCAGTTTCAGCAATTTCGCAACATGATGATCCTCGTAGGACGGTACAGTTTTGCACTTTACATTGCTGGTCAGGCAGCACTCGAAGGGAATTTTATGCTCCTGTGCAAAAGCGAGATTCTCTCCTGTTGCCCGGTATAAAAGGAAAGCGAAGACACACTTTCAGAGTGAAGCTGTACGATTTGAACGAAATTCTTAACATCCCCTACCTTCTATGAACGTCCCGTGCCCAATGCGGTCCACACCGAGCGCCAACATTTCCTTCACCTCCTGCTCATCCTCAAACTCCCCACAATGCAGCGCCAAACGGAAGCCATGCTCGCGTGCCCTCTGCAGCGCCGGTACAAAGTCGGAAAATGTGGTTCCGAAAGGATTGCCACTCAGATCAAACGCCACCATTAGGCCGGGGAAAGAGGAACTTAGTTCGATGGCAAGATTAACGTTTTCCATCGCCTCCTGGACGCCCTTTGAGCGATCGATCGAGGGTAACAGTTTAACCATGATTCCCCGTTGATTTTCGGACGATTTTCTAACGATGGACCGAATGAAGCATGTCAGTAGTGGGGAGAAAGGCGTGAAAACCATAACCAATCCTACCTTAACACGTCCATCACCGTAGTGAGGTACTCGCGTTTCGTCATTTGCGTAGTGCATTTGGGTGTTGTGCGTAGTTCCAGGTAGATTACGCTGTCTTTGGCAAACTCTTCTATTACTCGCTCGGTCGCTCGTGCCAGCGCTTCCCGGCGATCGGTCAAATCGTGCGCGTATTGAAACTTTTTAAAGCATCTAAAAGGAAACGAAAACAAAGTGTACAGTTTTCTGGGTGACAAAATGATATGCCACGAAACATTGCCGAGCACTTACTCTTCCAGGGTGAGAGATTCTCCGTTTAAAATCTTGTAGAAACAATCGTCAGTACCGCTGCTGGGAACTTCATTTCCATACTTCAGCTCGCGCAGCTCAGCCAAGGTGCTGTTACTGAGCGATCCGTTCAGATGGGCATGCAGCTACAAAAGAACACATTTATGATTACAACAACAGCACTACAAAATACACAACTTTACCTACAATTTTCGGTAGAAGATGATAAAATCCATCGTAAAACTCTTTCGGCTCTCTTCTGCTTGCTTCTCCAATGCCGGCTTCACAGGAATAATTGCAAACAAAACAAATCAAAGTGACATTTGATCGGTGTTTTCAAAACAGAAAAAGGCGCAAATCGTTTGAAATGACCGTTACGTACTGACCATGTGCTCGAGCACATGGGGAGTATTTAAAACAAAATAAAAGGATGTAAAAAGAAAACAGATGTTCTTTTCGCATATGTTCTGTTTCAAATTTATTTTGTATCAATATTTCAACATTCTTTCCCAGAGCAATTTGTTTGTTTTCATTTTTTTCTTTTCTCTACGGAAATAAATTCAATGCTTTCGCTACGTGTACGTCCTGGTCACTTCCACTTCCACTTTCCCCCGTGTATCCATCATCATGCAACATTATAATTTGTGGCATTTTCATAACCAAAAAACAAAGCGCACATGACTTAGAGGAGAGTTGAGATTAGGAATGGACATCACTATCCTCATCATCATCATCATCATCATCATTATTATGGTCTGGCAGTAGTATGTGGCGACCTGTATATATTGTAGCTTTTCTCTCCTACACAATGTGTGTGTGTGTGTGTGTATTTATGTGAATGTTTACCAGAGGATATGATTGTAAAACTTGAAACACCTTTCCTTTTTTAAAGGGGTGAGGGTTCCCATCGTTTACCGTAATAATATTTGCTTTCATTAACAATTCAGGCCTTTCTGTTGTGGGGTGGCGTGGGGTGGACAAATACACTTGTTTTTGTTTTGCTTTGTTGATACGTTTTCTTTCCACCGTGTAAGGTCTCACTATATGTTCACACACACACGCTCAACATCATTGCTTTCCTCTCTGTAACAACAATTTACATTCCAAAATTACATCAGAACTTGGTTTGATCTTGTCGGAATCCTTAACAAATCCATTCGCTTATCACCAGTAGCATGTATTGTGTATTGTGTTTTTTTGTTCTTGTCAAGTGCAATCGAGATTATTCGTATTTCTACCGTACCAAATTGGATCAATTCCAGCAGTAAGGAAAACCATTCAGCTGCAGCAAACTCAATCTCAATCTAACAAACTAGCCGGGGGCAATACTGTGTATTATGTTTTATGTTTTGCGCTTTTACATTTCAATTATTGTCACTCGCTCGAATAAAATACTGTACCATACTGAATAAAGGGACGAGGAGGAAACGTCGATTGTCCTGAAACAAATAATGCTACTACTCTTAGCCCTGTTCTGTATTTTCTCCCAACTAAATGCTCTTGCAAACAAAGCGAACACACACTGGGATTGGCCGTTTATGCGAAGTTTAAACAATTCCGATGCCAATGTACGACTTAAATTAAAGCCCTGACAAGGCTGTCTGGTTAAAACGAAGATACTTAAACGAATGTTCGCATACGTATAGTATTACACTTTTGGATGGATCCTGCTACTCGTTCATCGTTCGTCTATTTCTTCTCTCTCGCTCTCTCTCTCTCTCTCTATTCCTATTTCTATCCATGGGCGATGGATAACGCATTACTATTTGCGTGTTTACACACACACACCACACACACACTATGAAATTGGTTCTTTCTGGTGCTTATCATACTATTCGTTTGTACAATGCAAGCTCTAAACAGCTGCTTGACAACTGTGGACAAGGGGGGTGGTGAGGATGGGTGGGTGGTAGTGGGTTCGAGGGAGGAAGAACATCTTCAGCACTCTAAATGCTGTTATTACATGTAGCGCGATTTACCTTTTCCCCATATTTACGTACAATTTGCTATTGCTTTCGATTGTTTCTGTATGTGCCCGCGGGATGTTTTGTGTTTGTTTGTGTGCTGCTGCTATGTGCAATGTGTGTAGTAGCGTTACGCTGTTTACTTCCTTTGATTTATCTTTGGTTTTTTTAAACAATTGGTAATCGTAGTTTTGCAAACTTTCTACGACTTTTTAAATAAAACTGAGAAAAAAACATTAATTTAATAACAGATCATAAAAGTGTATATGTTTAAAGGATAACAATCTCACAGATTATAAATCTAATATTTAAAAGAAAAGTAAAAGGAACATAATCGTTCACCTTTTAACGCATGCTCAACTTAGTAATCTATTCTGAAACACTTGCACCTGCTGATTTTGAAGCAAAAAATGCATTCATTCCGCAAACGCTATACCCGTTCACACCTTCCTCTCTTTGTAATGGCGGACTAGAAATCTTACAATCTGTTTGAATACCTGCCTGTTTTACTGCAACCTGTGTACTATAGGATACGATACTTTATACAAATATTATCTGTTCAACCCTGTGAAGCAATACTTTTGTTCCTATTGGTTGAGAGTTTGCGTTAACTTGCGTGCTTCGCGAGAAGACCTGTATGTAGTTGAACTGCGATTGGTATGTTTTCGTTTCGTCATACTGCTTTTGCAATATGGATCAACAACAAAAATATTATTTCAGTATAAAATCTCACAAAGTCAAGGAGTAGCGAAATGGTAATGGTACATAAAGTAGAAGGTAGAGTAGGAAATGGTAATGCAACTAAAAATAACACATTTTGAAGAAAATTATGCAGTGTAAAAGATTCTTGATTTTGGCATACATCACAGATATTTTAGTTAGATAAGTTTAGTTTAGCTTTTTGGTAGTTTTGTTTTGTTTTGTTTCGCTTTTTTGTAGAGTTGCGTTATGTGGTTTCAGTACATTTACCCGAAACAGACTAGTGGCTCACTAGTTTCTGGCTGAATGTGGCTTTTGCTTACTTATAAGGATGAAGGGTATGAAGAATTGTAAAACCTTGCAGCGAATGGTAAGATGCAAAACTAAGTCTAACCATACTACAGAGCTACAAACACTATATTGTGTAAACTCTTTCTATGATTCTTTTGGGATTACACTTTTGTTTTCGTTTTTATGCTTTGCTAATTATTCATGCACTTCCTATTCCAATCCCTACTTGAGAAAATTCAACCTAGAATGTACTTTCATCCATCATATTGCAATCTAAGGTGCAATTCGTGAACAATCGCAAAGAAAAAACATCATTTGTAAAGATTCGTTGATTTGTGTTAACATATGTACTAGCTTCAGATCAATAATAATGTAGCTAAATCGTAGCTAAGCTTTGCCTAAATGAATTAAAGTGAGAAATCTCAAAGAAATCCTTAAACTGGTCAAAATAACAAAAGTGATTTGTTTGCGCATTTCTCAATCAACAATGAACGACCTTCCTCAATTCCTTAATACTGCGCGTCAACGCAATGCACACATAAACTGCTGCTGTGTTCGACGAGTTGGGTAAGGAAATAATAAAATAAACATTTTTATACTATTTTTGTAAAAGGAACTATTATAGTCCATCCAACAAAGCCTAAGCAAGGAGGGTTTGCTTACCATTCGTTTGCTTCTTCGAAGCTTGGAAGTGTGCAAAACAATTGTTTGGGTTTTCCCTTCATTTCGTTGATCCGGCTTTCACAATCTGTTGCGTCCTATGGACTTATTACAACATATAACCATCATTCCTCTTTAGTATGGGAGTTTTCGTTCTTTTCTTCTTGGTCTACAGGGAAACTACAAGCTTGATGTTCGTTGATTGAAGAGCGTTAGCTACAAATAGAACACACTACAACGGACTACCAAGGAGCTAAGAATCCACAGAAAAATAAATAGTCCAGAGAACAGACGCATATCGATGGGACATTATGTCAGCAGTACTACGACACCTATCCTGAACTGAACACCGTGTGAAAACGTGCTTTTTAAAAGCACCACCAGCTTTTATCTGATCCCTCCCATTCAGCGGAGCGGATGACTCATCTAATCCTCCCAAACGAACGGTTGGACATTTCCCTGACACCATTTCGATGATCCCCTTCAGTTGGGTTGCCTACTGATTGATGCCGGTAGCATTTCGGCGGCGTCTAAAGACGAGGGCAAATATTGACCGTAATCGCCACCAGCGACTGCGTCGTCTTGGGTGTATCTTTTCCGAGCTGGAGCCACCATTCAGGGCCTGAAATGAGGAAAAGATTAGCAGAATAAAGGACGATGGAAACGAAAAACCAAATTTAGGATCAGTTTCAATACAAACAAATGTATCGTACTGTTCTAGTAATCCATTACGATATTGTTTTATAGCTCGGAACTAGAACGGAACTTGTATCGAGAAACAAATATTGGACAACGTTCTATGTCGAAATGATAATAAAATTATTAGAATACACAAGGGAATAATTATGACGTGGACATTGATGTCGATGCAAATTGATGTCAGGAATTAATTGAAGCATTTAAATAACGAAAGACTGAAACTATCGCGATGAGTACCAATCCCAATTTGCATGCCAACGTAACACCCACGAACATCCTTAGCACATGGTCGCCCAACTTACCCGCTGTTCCTCTTTCCGCCGTATCTCGCGCACGAGCGAGAAGAACGCCTCATCGATGTAGTGGCGCAGGGCGGCCGAAGTTTCGTAGAACGGGCACCCAAACTGTTTGGCCAGCGTTTTGCCCTCCTCCGTCGTGACCTTGCGTTGGGACTGAAGGTCTAGCTTGTTTGCCACCAGCACCAGCGGTATGTCTTCCGTCAGCCGTACCCGCGCGATCAGCTTCCGATACTCGGACGCTTCCTGGAAGCTGTGCCGATCCGTGACGGAGTAGCAGATGATGAAACCCTCGCCGCAACGCATATACTGGTCGCGCATGGCAGTGAACTCCACCTGGCCGGCCGTATCCAGTATGTCGAGCAGGGCGGCTTCTCCATCGATGACGGCCTGCTGCTGGTACGAGTCCTCAATCGTCGGATCGTGGTAGTCCAAGAAGCTATGGCTCACGAACTGGAGTGTGACGGCTGTAAAAAGAAAAACAAGCATTGCATCGGCAAGGACAAAACACGTTAACAACAGGTTAGCTATTTTTAAAGTCCCGATGATATCGTGACCCTCCCACCCGAGCCGTCTAGGACGGCCCAGTCGCACACAAACAAACACACACGCATTCGTTGATGACGCACGTCGCCGAACCGTTCCAGTGTCGGTCGGGCACATCACGGCTCAGTAAACAAATGCCCCGGGAACAGGGAAAGCGGGAGGAAGAAGCCGTTTAACATACCGAAGGAAGGATAAAAGGGAAAGGACAGCATAAAAACATCAACTCGTCGTCCCACTATCAAACCGATGACAAATGTTGTTGTGTCTCGCTCAACAGTTGGACCGTTGGGCGGATGGATCAGGCGGGGAGAATCGATCGATAATACTATTCACGTCACTCGTTAATCTCCCCCGTAAACAAATGCGTGCGTTGGCGGTGTTTGCGCTTTACCGCCCCCACCTTTGGCGTGAGAGGATGAATGCTTAATGTTTTATATGGCATGGTGTGCTGTGTTACGGCACCACGGACCGTACGGCTTGTGACCAGCTCCGCTCGCTCCAGCTGCTGGTGATGTCCTAGAGTCGTAGTACATGCCAGCCTACTTTACCAGCATTGCACAGAAGGTGAGGAGTAGCTGCTTACCCGACTTTCCAACGCCCCCATCGCCCAGGATGACGATCTTGTACACTCGTAGTCCGCTCCGGGTGGTCAGCGGGTTGGTGGGCTGTTTCGAGTTTTCTCCACTCCCATCCGTCTTCACCGGGTTGTACTCGATGGATTGGGCCCGATTTTTCTTCCGCGCGGTGCAGCCCGAAAAATCACCTGCCATCGTACCACTCACTCGCCGCTGCGCCTAGTACACCACCCACTCGGGTTCGGATAGGAGCTCGATGGACACTGATTCGCACGGCACAGGTGCTAACGGTGCTGGTGGACGTGGAGTTCGGGTAGTGAGAACGCTTGGTAGTGCCACTTTCGTCCTTGGTAGTGCCACTTTCACTTTGGTTGGGAAACTTTCTATAGGTCAACACCATTCAGCACTGGCCACTGCCGTTGTGTGCTATGTTATCCCTGCCGGATGGACAACACTGCCACTTCGCTGTTGCTTCCCCCTTAGTTCTCACTAGTTTCGTGTGAACGATCCACGCATTACGTGTAGGCGTAGTTCCACCGTTCCAGCCACACAAACACTACATCCTCACGCGCGACGGAAAACTTTGGGCCATCCTTCCCGTTCAAGGAGTTTCTTTCTAATTCGCTGATGGTAGCAGGATAACTCCTTCTACGGATGCAATGTGGGGGAGTCTGTGTGTGGATGTGTGAGTTTGCGTCTTGTTTTGACTGACATTTGACATTGGGCAAGCCGTGTGGCCAGATTATTTTGGCGGTTTTCGGTAGGCTCATCAAAATTTTATCGGTAGTTTTCGGTAGGTTAAAACTCTAAACTTAAAAGAAGTAAAAGCGAAAGAAGTGTTAAGCGGGATGGGGGGGGGGGGATCTAATGCGCAAAATGAAAGTTCCATCTCACGAGAATATGCATCCTTTATCTAGGATATAGATTAGATTTGGTTCAGCGGTTACACAAATGAAGATTTTTCTGAAGTGTCGATCTGAAAATTGGAATTCTAAGCCAAAGAAGGACTAAGATGCAATTTTTTTTCTCAGTGGTGGCAAGTTCTTTTTTTCGGGGCTCAACGCGACTGCTAAGGGCCGCAGCAGTGCTCCGTTGGATACGATTTTATCGTACGTGCTGTCATTTGATTTTCGCTGGATTGTTTAGATTGATTTGATTGTTTGGCTGAGTTTTATAGTTCAATGATTAAAAAATTAAGATTTTTTCCTTCAAACCCGAGATATATACATCGGTATTTCTGGTCAATTTGCCCACAGGGCAAGGCGAGCTTTTTGTCGGCCACCGTCGCAACCGTCGCGAAACGTCAAAACCGACGTCACAAGTACTTAAAACCGACGTCGCCAGCGAGGGAAACTCGCAACGATTTGGAGGCGCTGGCGATGGTCGTTTTTGACGTTTTGCGACGGTTGTTGACGTTTCGAGCGAGCCCAAATAGCCAGCTCGTACTTTATAGCTGATTTAGGGCTGTTTGACGAAAAATCGTTCCGATGTCGTACTTTGTGGCTGATTAAGAGATAGACGGTATTTTGCGGAACTATGGAGCTTTTTAACAGGCACATGGTACTTTTTGGAACTTTGCGGCTGATTAGCATTCCCAAATAGCCAGCTCGTACTTTATAGCTGATTTAGAGCTGTTTAACGAAAAATCGGTCCGATGTCGTACTTTGTGGCTGATTAAGAGATAGACGGTACTTTGCGGAACTATGGAGCTTTTTAACAGGCACATGGTACTCTTTGGAACTTTGCGGCTGATTAGCACTATATGTAGGGTTCATGATGGAACTTGAAGGCTTGTTAAGAAAGGGTGCTGAACTTGGTGGAACTTTATAGCTTTTTAATGCATGACATCGGTTCAAGGTGGCTCTTGTCAAAGTGTCAAAGACAAACGCCGGCAATAATCTCATTGCTGCTGCACAAGTTAGATTCGTTAAATGAAGAATGAATATTGAGTGAGTGATTGTGAATTATCAGTAAATTGTGTAAAATTTTGAGTAATTCATCAATACAAAAGATTAAAAAATATACATATGTGTTTAAACGAAACAAATCTTGTTGTTTATTTCATCGATGACGCTTGCTTGAAAGTAAAACACAAAGAAAAATAATCCCTGGCATCGTGGCATAAGGAAGCTGCTTAGGCGCTGTTTGAAAGACCCACATAGAACTTTGATGCTGTTTATCTACTGCAAAAGGCGAATTAGAGCAGCGATCTTTAGCGTGCCAAAATGAGCTGCTTAAGCAATTCTGGTTATTTGGGTTATGTGTAGGGTTCATGGTGGAACTTGAAGGCTTGTTAAGAAAGCGTACCGAACTTGGTGGAACTTTATAGCTTTTTAATGCATGACATCGGTACGAGATGGCTCTTGTCAAAGTGTCAAAGACGGACGCCGGCAATAATCTCATTGCTGCTGCACAAGTTAGATTCGTTAATTGAAGAATGAATATTGAGTGAAGTGATTGTGAATTATCAGTAAATTGTGTAAAATTTTGTGTAATTCATCAATACAAAAGATTTAAAAATATAAATATGTGTTTAAACGAAACAAATCTTGTCGAACGATGACGCTTGCTTGAAAATAAAACACAAAGAAAAATAATCCCTGGCATCGTGGCATAAGGAAGCTGCTTAGGCGCTGTTTGAAAGACCCACATAGAACTTTGATGCTGTTTATCTACTGCAAAAGGCGAATTAGAGAAGCGATCTTTAGCGTGCCAAAATGAGCTGCTTAAGCAATTCTGGCTATTTGGGATATGGACTAACTTGTGACAAATAGTTTCCGAACAAGAGGATATTAAAAGTCTCTATATATAAGCTTAAAACCAACCAACAAGAGGATATCCAGCAACGAATAAAAAGGTTTTAACCAAGAAATACATAAACCCATTTTGACAATTTATGATGTGTATTACTGTATTTTCTTTCTAGAGTACGGATCCAGCCACGTGCGTCCAGCCTTTAATACCAGTTAGATAAAAATAAATAATTTTTTTTTCTCGTTTGGTGTTACGTTGTTCTTTGTAGTTATACGAAATCAAAATAGAATTATCTCTTTTTTTTTGAAAACATAGGTTTTATTTCCCCTTACTTTCCGTTATCCTTTTGCTTTCTGCGATCGTTTTACATAATCAATAAAGTTTTAAAAACATCTTCCGAGGGATTTCCGTTTTTTTTTTGTTTGTTCGCCAACCTCGTGTGTTTTGCCAACTATCTTCTTTACAGTGTGTTCTGAATCATACATGCTTCTCTTCTTCTTTGCGCAACAACACACACAGACCCCCACCACAACGCTTCTCGTGAAATAGCTTTGCAGCACAAAAGTAATATTAGCGCAATAGTAGTTTTACTAAGCGTCCCAAAACCAAACCAAACCCACACACACTCACACACACACACACACCCTTCTCCTCCTCGGTGCCAAATCTTGTGTTTGGCTTTCTTCACAGTAAAACTGCTATTCTTGTAGGGTTGTGTGTGTGTGTGTGTATGTGTCCTTTCTTGCGAAACATTATACGTTTTCTCATTCGTAATCCTTCTAATCTAACACCACCACACTTTACTCTTTCCATCACCATCCGACCCTTTTTCCTCTCTTCATTCGTCATCCATCCGAAGCCTTTTTCCCATTGCTAAGTCTCGTTTCTTTTTTTTCAAATCGGCAACACGTGTATATATGCGCTATGAGTGAATTGATACTCCCCCCTCCTGTCTGTGGTACGCGTTTTAATTCAGTTACGAATGTTGGATTTCTTTTCACTTGTATTTCACTTGTAAAACAAAATTGTCTTCCACCGTCGTGTCACCTTACACATTACACACACGGCTGCGATTGTGTTTGTAGTTGACCAGCTAGCTAGCTCATCATTGCGGTAAATTCTTTTTCTTTGCTTCCTCCTTTCTGGTTTCACCTTTTTGTTTAATAATTAGTTAATTTTTATCTATGATATTTCTAAGAGATGTAGTATGGGGGGGCTACTGCGTGCCACCTTTCGCATGCGTGAGTGATAAAGATGTATGCAAGGGTATGTGTAATGTATTTTAGCAGTATGCATGTGCTTTTCAGCACCTGCATGAGCGCGTTTTTTTTTTTGTTTCAAAAATGGATCTGCTTAATGCAAAGAAAAAATGGCATCGTGTAGTGGTGGATACGGGCACCGCGACAGCAACAAATTGTATCATTAATCTGCCGCCCCTCTATCAGCTTTTGTATTGTATAATTGATACGAGCGTTGATAGTGACTAAAAGTATCAGCAGCGGAGAAGTTGTACTCAAACCGTGCCTGTTTGAACTTGTTGTTCTGCGTCAAACACGTTTGGTTGCACCTTCATGCCTTTGTAAACCTTTTTGTATATTATGTACGTACCACCCCCATTATCATCATCACATGCCACACGTGTTCGCGCTAATCTTTGATTTGCCTGTTATACATTGTTTTCCTCTTTTTGTTACTATTTTTTCAATTATCTTATTAGCACTATACAGCAAAGAATGATAAATTTGTTGGGGTTTTTATTCTTCTCTTGCATTCTGCTCCTTCTTCTTATTAATGAGGCTTAATTGTGAAAACCAAATCGTGTAATTGGTGTATGTGTGTTCGAAAGCAGACACACACTTACATGTTTTTTACGTTTTGTTATGATCTTAATAGTTACCCAGCATCATGCAACATGGTCGAGGGACGAGATTGTGTGTGTTTGTGAGTAATTTGCAAATACACACCCCCCCATCGAGTCATGCGGATAACCGGACACAAATGGACAAAATCAAAAGCACTCAGTCGGTAGAAAGAAAAGAAACACAGCTTGTGTGCTACAAATGGATCCATTATGTCCATTACAAATATGTAAAAAATAGGAAAAACAATTGCTCTCTATGCTTTTGATTTGCTAATGATGAAACATTCAGGGAAGGTAAATCAACATCATACGTTCAATCAACCAATTGTTCTTTCTGCGCTGCTAGCTAATCGATCGAACATAAAATCGCACAATTTTGCATTTTTATGCTGCCCTACAGCAGTTTCGTCCTAACTATCTTGCGTCAGTGTAAAAAAGTAACATAGATTTAAAAATCAATTACAAGAGTGTCAGTACACGCACACACACACAACACCCCACAACATACAGAGTCCAACAAAACAGTGGTGAGTGCTAGGTTGTACATCCGATCAGGTGAGGGCAAATGTACATCCGATCAGGAGAGTAGATGGAGCGAGTGTCGGTAAATTTCAAAAGCTTCTGTAAAAGGCCTACCTCTTTATCTAAAAAGCGTTATCGATTTGTTCGTATGTGTATATCTGATGCCAACTCCTGCTTCTCCGTCGAATACTCCGTTTTAGATCGAATATGAAAAGTAGTAAGTTAATAGGGCTTGGATTAGTAGTAGTAGTAGTAGTAATAGTAGAAATAGAAACAATGGTAATTCAATAATAGTTTCTAGGAGTGGCTCACCACTTGTGTGTATGTTTATCAGTACACGTCATCGACTGCGTGGTTCAGTCCAAACGACGTGCTACTACTATAAACCTTTCTCCACCTGTCCTCCCAAATAATGGGATTGGCTACAGAGTGCGACGGCGCTTATCCATCCAATATACGCTTCAAACAAAATGATTCAAAAGAGATTTTTACCGTACGCCGGACGTGGGTTTAAGCTGTCTTATCCTGCCCCGCGTTCAGGGGAGGGGGGCATATGCGTCGAAATTGTAAAACCGTTTGGTGGGGAGGGTTGTTTCATATTTGTGAGTGTATTCTATTGCCCAGGCCTCTGCCTGCCTCTGCACAATGAATGCCGGGATGGAACACTTGTAGGATCCGTATCGTACACAGATTTTCGGTTGGTTAACGTTACTTCTAGGTGTCTGTTGTGCTACACTACCACGGGTTAATGGTAAATGACGTACGAGCATGCACATATTTACTCTAGCATCAAAAACTTAAAACATAAACAGAGACGACCAGCCACGCCATGGCACCATACAGTGTTTGCCAATTTGCCCCAATTCGAAAGGTGAAACAGTTAGGCGGAACACACTTCACGCTATGGGCACACAACACAAACACACACACACACACACACCAAATGGTAATAAACAGCAAGTGGTTGTATTACAAATGACGGCATTTGTGACAAATGCACCTAAATGTATGCACTACTTAATAATAGATGCTAAAATACCCGATTTTTGTTGTTGTTAGTGTAGGTAGGAGCTTACTTCCTACAAAAACACGTTGCTGAGAACGATTTTTGCTCTTGCTGCGCGCTCTCTCTCTTCTTGTTCTCTACCCTAAGCTTCCTTCGCTGTCTCAAGAAAAGCTACACAAAGTAGATCACCATCAGATCGACTGACACGAGAATTAAAAAAAACATACCCATACATTGCAAGAGATGGACCTCGTGACACACCCAATGCCTTCGACATGATTACTAGCCTGCCTTTTTCTATCCAACGACGGGGGATATTGTGTGCTACCCGTAGATAGGGTGCGGAGGGACTCTCCATATGCATACAACTCGCAAATTTCCTCACATGTAAACATCACGAACGGTCCCAAAGTGTTACGAA
Organism: Anopheles merus; assembly: GCF_017562075.2. Classification (NCBI taxonomy): domain Eukaryota; kingdom Metazoa; phylum Arthropoda; class Insecta; order Diptera; family Culicidae; genus Anopheles; species Anopheles merus. The sequence continues at coordinate 15,644,049 of NC_054083.1, forward strand.
CATACCAAGAAGATTCAGCCACATGTACACTCACATGAACAACACAACAAACAGATGCCACCAAACAATCACACACACTACCCGTACACAGGGGGGAAGGGGTTCAGAGCATGATCAATCCGATCGTTCGCACGTGACTTAATTCACCGACACATACACACATGGAGTGCATATGCATCTTTGTGCATAACATCCCTGCTTTTGGGATTGGTTAGAGCGTACGTTGTTTTACTTCAGCATATCTCACTATTCGTATCGTCCGAGGGCTTTGTCGCATAACCTTAACGACCAAACAATGCAGTTCTTTCACAGCATTTTGTTGAAATACAAGGCGTTTCGCTTCTAAAAAGAAAATAAAAAAACAGTAAACATAATACGAAGTCGATCAGTATGTTGCGTTCTGTACGTGCACGGGGCTACTTACAACTTTTACTCACCTGTTCACTGTTTCCTTGTCAGCAGAAGGCTCCGACGCAATGACACCTCTCGGGGAACTCGCATTACAAAACAACACATCCATTCAACGCATGCAAAACTGATCCGGGATATGATATGATCCTTGAGAACACTGTAGACATCCGTCCACATGGAGAAGTTGTGGTACAGTTTACGGTTGGACACAGTTGTTTCCCATTTCTCCTCCGTATTACAAAATAACATGTGTTCAACAATCTTATCAACAATTACCGCGGCCATCACTACATTTACCTCCACCAACCTCTACCACCATCACCAGTATTACCCCCCCCCCCGCGCTATGTTTCATACGAAGATTATCGGATTGATGTTGTGTTGTATGTGTTTGGTTTCATTTTTATCATTGGTTAGAATTTATTATTCTGCTTTCTTTTTTAAAATTCTGACTCTTCCTCTCCTTCTCTTTCTCTCTCTCTCGCTATCTCTCTTCCGCGCTAATTTGTGTTACCCTATTACTATCCTAGATCCGATCCGTTTTCATCATGCTTCGTGTTTCATTTTGCATATGCACTTCAATTTGTGTCTGTTTGTTTTTTTTGTTTTGTTTTGCAATCATCATCGTTACTAAACGATTCCAACGCGATCCCATGGCGCGATCCCGCGACTTTTTTCCATTTCAAAAACACACACACACACCAACACTTCTCCTGCTAGTTCTGCTTTGCCAAAACAATGTGTAGCGTTTCCGGCGATGGGCGCATTCTTTCCCACTTACGCTACAAGGGAGAGTGTGATTTAAATATAAAACACACCGAATACAATTCGATTCCAAATATCCGATTCACTTCCTTCCTGCCTTTTGCCGCCTTCGAGTTCATGATCCGCGGGGCTAGGAGGTGCTCGTGGTTTACAGTAATGCGTGGTTTTTATCCTTCTCTGGTGGTCTGCTATGTTGCCTCCATTCAAGCCCGGTCGACTGTTTAAAACATCGAAAGCAGAGAAGATGCACACGACAAAGATGTTACAATAGGGTTTTTTTTTCTTCTTCTCGCTTACAAATCAAGTCAAACTAAATTTGCCTGATTTACCTTTCTCTCCGGGCTTGGTACTTTTGATCATAATCTCATTCTACATGGATGGGTGTTGTCGACGTGTGTGTGTGTGTGTGTTTAAACTTTTGCTCGGATATTTTAGCAAAAATATGCCATCGCGAACGAACGAATCATACACTCCTGGGGCTATTAAAATAAGAGTGTGTTATCTCTGCTTAACCTTCCTTTCTGCATTATACGTTCTATATATAGGGGTTTGTGTGTGTGTGGGAGTGGTTTGCTTCCTTTCAATTAAACTCCTATTCCGACTGTGATGAGCGCTAGCTTTCTCTGTCGTTCATGCTTTTGTTACGAAACGTTTTGCTTTTATCCCGTATAAGTGTTTTTTTTGTGTTGTTTTTGTTGATTTTTGCATACTCAACTCATTTACTTAATCGCTTACCGAATAGTTAATAATAAAAAAACCACATCTAGTAGATGCCATCTTATATATGCATGTATGTATGTATCTAAGAAGGTGTGTGTGTGTGTTGTGTAGATAAAAACAGGAAAAATGGGACCAAATATGAGAAACATGAACGTTTGAAGAAACTATCCGTACTTTTCTCCACTACCTTTCTAGGGCAGTGGTGTGCGCGAATGTGGATGCTTGACCTCTTCCTACTTCTGCAGACATTCTAACCAAGGCCCGTCGAATAGGGCCCGCACTTCAAAATACGTGCACTACACAACGGCACCATGTGATTGTTGGACGATTTGATTGCGTCCACACACCATTGCATACAAAGTTTTTTTGTGTTTAGTTGGGTTCTGTTGTAAAATGATTCCCTAACAGAGCAAACACGCTGCAGTTCCTTTTGCTTTTGCATAACAAAACAACCCTCCCTTGCGGGGGTGGGGGCGGTATCGGGTGAAAAGTTTTTGCCTTACACATCCTCTATTCTCTTCCATCATCATTTTCATCATCATGGCATGCGTTACGCTAGGTACACACACATTAAAAAAGGCGTTCGGTGACTACGCTACGTTCTCCAGCATGCAGAAAACTCTAGTAGTAGTTCTTCACACACCACAAAAAAGGAGCTGAGGTGACGCGCATCACTCACCCAAGTAGATCTATTCGCAGCTAGTGTTCACGTTCACTGTTGCCTGCTGTTCCCTCCTCTTTCCGTCTCCCGTCTAGGCTTCTTGTAATCCCTGGCTGTAATCCCTGGCATTGAATTGGTATGTGTTCTATCCTTTTGTTGTTTTTTTTATCTTCATTTTTTCTCCTTTTTTGGTCTGCTTTGTGTGAAAGGTGGTCGAAAGATGTTTCTTTTCATTCTAAAAAAAGGATTCTTTTCTTCGATCTCTGAGGCTTCTGCTGTTGCGTGTAATGATGTGGCGCTTTTACCTACGAATTAGCGTCTTCACTTTCCTTTTGCCATTCCCAAAACGATTAATGTTATAGCGCCACTCGGGCCATCTATCTACTACCACTGCCGTTCTCGATCCTCCACATCTCCACCACACACACGCTGATGCTGCGCTCTTCTACTTGCAGCTTCCCGTTGTTTGCATCGCTTTCTGCTCTCTTCGGTCGCTTGTCTGCTCTCCCTCTCTTACGATTCGCTTTACTCAACAGGCTCAGTAGTGTTTTTTTTTTCCACCATCGCAAACACCATCGCAATAGGGAGCACAATGCTGGCTTTGCTCTTTTAGAGCAGAACACATTTACTCTTCTTCTTCTTTTTCACCTGTAACGCTGCTCTCGTAGCAGTCTCGAAAACTTCACGCACGCCCTCCTTCGATTTGGCCGAACACTCTAAATAAGCGAAAGCATTTATTTTTTCGGCCATCGCACGTCCCTCCTGTGGCTTGACGGGCTCCTGCTTCATTTTAGCCAATTCCTGCAGCACAGCCGGATGTGAATCGGTGTTCGAGAGTGTGGGGAGAGTGGATACATTGTGGGGTTTGCGAGAAGAGGATTAGATAAAAAAAAGATATCGGTTAGCGCACAGTTCACGTGTGATAGGGGATGGAGCTGAGAGTTGCAGCCAGGAATATATACAAACCTTTATTGTGTGTGGGTCATTTCTGAGATCTTTTTTGTTGCCGACTAAGATGATGGGTACATTAGGACAGAAATGTTTTACCTATACATAAAAAGAGAAAAAAGAAAAACATCAATATTGTTTTACCGCTTTCTACATAGTAATACATCGTATTGCACTAGTTTTAAACTAATTAAATACACGCATTCGGGAACGAATGCTCATTTGGCGATGCCACCAAAAGTTGAACATCAACCAGTTTACAGTGTACCCTCCTCCTTCCTAAAACATCAGTACCCCAAGCTTGATTTGAGACCGATAGAATGATGATTCATTCACTCATGATCGCCTCGAATCGTGCGCCATGCTTCGCAGCTGCTGAGATTGCGTGTGAGTCATGGCGAATCCGCTCTGCTCATTCGCCGCGTACGCAGAGGAAATTGTTTACTGATAACAAAACACGCTAAAGCAAACAAGCTCACCGAGCAGTGTGTGTGTGCGTTGCAGCTATGCGCGTACTAAATTGCCGAGAATGGCCAAATAACAACCATACAAGAAAATTTAAATTTAATTCTGCTCTTTTTTTGTGGCATCTGACTTTGGGGATGGATTTAAATTACGAGCTGCTGTGAGCTTTTCAAGCTTCGCGTGTTCTGAAAGCCATCTCATATTTACCTCAGGGGTCCATTTTTCGGGGATGTTCTCCAGCGAGTCGGGTGAATCGACAGAGAAGCACATGAGAATAACATCGGTGTCTGGGTAGCTCAGCGGCCTCAGTCTGTCGTAATCTTCTTGCCCGGCCGTATCCCATAGTGCCAGCTCAACCTGAAATATAGAAAAGTAAGTAGAGAGAAAAAAGACCATTAGAATTATATTCCAAGTCTGTTGTGTGATTGTAATATGTATGATTGTCATAAAAAATTAATAAGGGAAATTCGGCACATTATAGAGATGAAAATAAAATATTATATTTTTATTGATACTGAAGGGGTAGCACTGGAAATTCATCTGAGAGCAATTATCGTATCAAACTCTGTTTTCTATTAATCAATGCCTGCGAAAGTCACAACGCACGTATCATCTTCCCTTTTGCATATTTGTTTCCGCTTTAAAACACAACTGTTGGACTGTCACATTCCAAAGCCCTTCAAAAGCGGTTTGATTACTCCGGAGGGTTGGAGGAGCCGTCGTGATGATCATGACGATCACGAAATAAGTATCATAACATTGTTGGATGGAAGTGCAACCTGAGCAGAGCAGCGAAGGAGATATCGAACACGGATGTATGTGTGTGTGTGTGTGTGTGTGTGTGTGTGTGTGTGTGTGTGTGTGTGTGTGTGTGTGTGTGTGTGTGTGTGTGTGTGTGTGTGTGTGTGTGTGTGTGTGTGTGTGTGTGTGTGTGTGTGTGTGTGTGTGTGTGTGTGTGTGTGTGTGTGTGTGTGTGTGTGTGTGTGTGTGTGTGTGTGTGTGTTAGCGAAAGCGGAAAGAAATGCATTTGACACCGAGCCGCTTGCTACCTAAGATTGGCTGATTTCTTCTGATTATTTGAATGAACCTAACCAACCTTTTTATGGGGACCAGCACAGTAACACGATGAGGAAAAATAGCGATAGTGTTAAGGCCCTACCAAACGAAAACGAAAAAGTGCAAAGGACAACACACCGCCAATCTGAGAGATTCTCGAAATTCGACTTGGTAAGTTAATTTTCGATCCCATTTTTCTGAAGCCTTTTGCTCTCTATCTCTCTCGGGAGGTTTTTGGAGCGTTAAGTAAATTGTCACAATCCAATGAAGTTTTTAGCTTTTTCTTTCCTCCTCAAACCTTGGTGTGTGTGTGTGTGTGTGTCTCGTGATAGGTGAAAAGCAAAATTAGCGTTATTGACGATGCCGAGGGAGCGTTACCCCACCTTTAGCAGTTCCTCCCCCTGGTAACTTTTAGTTACCAGCCAGCGGAAAACCGAGCGGCGGAGTGTGGTGAAGAAACTGGCGAGACGAGGTTGCCCTTTTCTCTGACACCAAAACTTCCACCATCACATACACACACACACAGACGCACGCATATACATACACACTTACAAAAAGGTGATATACCCCAATAGTTCCTCTCTCCAGGTGATGGTAGGCAGTAGTAGGCTACGCCGGGCGCGAGTAAGCACTGTTTTTTTTTTGCCTCGAAGTTTCCCAAACCCATATATACGCGACGACCTAACCACCACCGAGCGGCGAAAAGGAGGTGGAGGAGCAGGAGGAGGAATTTGTCTTTCGCCCTCATTCGCCACTAATTCGATATCTCTCCGCCGAAGGGTTGGCCACCCAATAATATAGCTCCTCCCTGCTGCCCCCTCACATCAGCCCTACTTAACAGAGGTCAGAAGACGTCAGGTGGATGTGGTAGGTGTGTGGGGATGGGGATGGAGAGAGAGAGAGGCCCTGCACGATAGAATGGAGACGTGGAAAAAGAGAAAAGCACACCACCAGCAGTACCGGGCGCGAGGCGAGAGCAGCACACCAAACAAATATGTTGGTGTGAACCACCCTGCCGCCCCCCGCCGCTTTCCCTCTGCCACCCCCGCCATGAGACAACATTAGAGGGTGGTGTGTCTGTATGTGTGTGTGCGTTTGATACGACGAAAGTTATCGGTGAGTTTTCTCTTATCAGTGAATCGTCCGTGTGCGCACCCGCAGCGCGAATGTCGATGCTGCTGCTGTTGTCTTCGTCGCCGTCGCCGTCGCCGCCTGCTGCAGTGATATAAATTCTTCACACCTTACACCTACTACAGCACAGTACAGAGTTCGGCTGGGGAGGGGGGAAGAAAAACGTGGCAACGCACGGGTGGTCATAGAGGCTCTAAGCTGGAGTGTGACGGCTGAAGAGATGTGGGAAAGGATGCGCGCCTCTCTCACTCTGGATTGGGTAGCGATAAGAAGCGAAGGTTTGCGTGCGTTATCCGCGTACGATGAGCTGAAGGCACGAGGAGGAGATACCATTCGTCTGAGCAGCATGTGTGTCTGTGTATTGGTGGCAATGTTGCGCTGATGTTAGAGATGATACACTGTGGTGTATTCGAAGGGAGTGGAGGATTTTTTTTTGTGTTATACCTCCACTACCAGATTTCTTATCATTCCCAAGGATGGGGAGGAGGGAATCGTCGTCCCCATAAGCGACAGTTTTCTAGAATCGGACAGAAACCTTAGCTGTAGCAGCTGCCGCCTCTGTCCCGCGGGATTGTTACTCTAGCGCGCGCTTGGGCTTGCGTCTACGGCCTCGGTGACAGTAGTACCCATTCCAAGAAAATGCATGACCTGAATGAAGAGCTGCATTGCACAATAGCTTGGGGGAGAGGAGGATGAGGAATGTTATGCGCGGACTTTCCCTGCCACTTCAAAGGGTGCTCTGCGATGGGGGCGAGAAGTTCGGTTGATTGTATATATTGTATATTGCTCTCTCACCCTCAAGCGGTCACCATCTCATCATCATCATAGTCCAAGGACCCGTGGGGCCGAGACAATGGAGAAAGAGCGATACAACTTTTTACCAACCAATGACTAATTGCAGAATTGTTTCCGGCTTCTAGTATATTGCGCTGCTGTTCGCTGTTGCTACTGACTGCTGCTGCTGCCCACTGCTTCGCTCTGGTGTGAGCCTCTCATCGCATTGCAAAATTAAGCCACAGCATTATAAGGGTCTTTGCGGCAATGCGAGTGAAAGAGAGACGACGAGCCCCAAAACCAATGATGTCGGCAATAGTGCCTCCCCCAAAGGCATGTTTTCCGTTTCATTTGTTCAACCGAACAGTACAATGCAAAGGCAAATTGTTATAACGAGTTGCTGCAGCTTGCAGACAATGCACCGAAGAAAAAACAACAACGGCAACATGGGGAACATGATGAACATGACAAACAAGTGAAAGGAAACACAAATTAAGCAATTGTACAATTAATTGCTGACAGAATGCATAATGGAGTTTCTCTAGTTCATAATCATGATCTGAGTTGGCTTTTAAATATTAATCCTTGATAAGAGAGAATATCGTAAGAGAAGAATCAGATCAGGTAGAAGTTGGAAGTAGGGTCCCGAGAAATCAATGTAAGAACGGGCCGGCTACGATTTTCTCTAACAATAAATATTTAAGAGTTGTTTTTAGAATAATTAAACTTTAAATATTATTGGTTGCATTTTAACAATACTGGAATTTGTGTGTATAACGTTATCACCAGGAACAATACGTTGAAGCATACAATTTTGCCACGCCTTCCTATGAACTAGTAAAACAATTGAGACAAATATATCGTTTTCTATATTTCTTTTATAGCCAACTTATATTCGATTGATTTGAAAATAAATTTAACAAAATGTTATGAAGAAAACATTGTGCAAAGCGGAATTCTTGTACTAACTAGTGCTAACTAGTGATGAGAAAAATGAAGTTTTCGTCGGAATCGATTTCGGATAGTAGGTCCGGAATCGGCTTCAGAATCGCAATTGGTTTCAGAAATTAGAATTGGCTTCGAAATCAGAATCGGTTTCGGCATCTTCAAAACCATAGACGTTTAGGTCCAATGATACTACGTATTGATAGGCGCAAAGAATCAACATTTAACTGTAAGCGATCAATTCTCATGGAGATTTCCAGACTGTTTTCGCTTCTGAAACTTATTATTTCAATTCAAGAACTGATTCTCATTCCAATTATGGAGTTACCAGACGCGTTTCGTTTCCAGAGCAAATTACGATTCCCAGGTCGATTCCGATTCCGGAGCCGATTCTAATTCCGGAATCGATTATGAAGTCAGCTCCGGAATTGGATCCAGAATCGATTCCGGAGTCAACTCCGGTATCGGTACCGGAATCAGAATCGATTCCAGCATGAGAATCGGCTTCGGAATTGATTACGAAAACGAAATCGGATAGGAACGATTCCGAGCTTCAACCACTATTGTAACACGTGGTTGGATGAAGTGAGGAGCAAGGCGTACCACACATCATTGACCCTGAATGAGGGCAATAATAAGGCATGCTCTAGTCGGGTTCAAAATAAATAAAATTCAAGTGCAACAGGATGTATACATCAACCTGAAAAATATCTTCTTTGAATTAGCTTGCAAAAAAAAGTGGCTCAGCTGGCTAACAATTATGAAACTTCAAAATATATTGATGAATGACATCTAATTCTAAGAGTAAAAATTTTATGTAGCATCATTCAAATTTATCAGAAGTCTAATGCTATGGGAACTGTACGAGCAGCGCTTTTAAAAGCACCTCCATTACCTTAAAAAACGATAATATATTTTTTTTTTAATTTTCTAAGCTCTCACCCATCAAATCAAACTGATACAGCTCTCGAGAAGCATATCAACGGCAGCTTATAGATATAAATCTCTCACACTATTCCAGTCTGTGTGTATGTAAATTGCCGCTGAATAATCGATCCGAGTTGAAGCACAGCATCACCCCGCCCGCCGCCGGTCGTTGCATATCCAGCAAGCAAACCCGGACAATGTAATCCGGTTGGCGATGGCAGCGATATGTGAAGCTTTCCCTAACAACTATAAAATGGAGGGAGTTTTATTATTCACCTTTTGCATCGACCGTTCGTCTCGACGCGTACGAAAAAAAGAAGCAAGGTGTAGAGAGCGCGCCGCCTGTCAGGGTCAGTTCTCATCTTCTAACCTCCGTAAAATAAAGCTGACATCATCCGTTTCAGCACCACATCCCACTAAAAGAGCCGAAAGGGCAACTGGATACGATCGTATATTGTAAATGAGCTATGTGAGTACTTTGTGTACATGATTCAATCTTCAAAAGCACTTTTTTTAAACTCTAATATATGATTAATATATCTTGCGTGAGTGTGTGTTTGTGTGAAGTACCTACTATTCTACCTTTTCGAGAACATTCGCAAAGGGTTCGCAAAATGTTGCAATTTTCAAGTCCACGTATCCTTTCTCTCTTTTTCTATTATTAGGAGGACGATTTATTTTAATACAGTCCCAGAAATAGAAATATGGTAAATCCTTACGGTGCCGCCCTATGGCATTCACCTTTCACAACCTTCGCTTCGATTGATCCCTTTAGCAACGTCCATAAAAGGGTTAACACGCGTACATCCCGACGCCGGATAGTGTCCAAAAACATTCCAGCCAGAATACAGAATGTTCGAATGGATAGAAGGTTCGGTTCGAATCATCCGAAACTCCTGAATCAAAAATGGAACATTCAGCAACAACGTCATGGAGAATTGACAGACATGCTCTGCTGCTGCTCCGGGGGCTGCCATCCTCCGCGTCTCTCAACGGAAACACCACAGGTTCGTCAGAGTCAGGCTAAAAATAGTACACGTGAGAAAGACCGACCATCTATAAAATGGAAGCAAATCATATTAGCAAAAGCCGCACCAATCCAACACAACGCGCAGAAAAGAATATGCTCCACGTGTGTGCTTAGGGTGGTGGTCACAGCGAACGGGCAGCGAGCGATTATTTAATGCTCTTCTGAAGTGATTGAGATTTCGCGTACCACTGACCGGGTCCCAAAGGGTAGCAAGCTTCTTAATTCCTTCCCGAACAATTATCGTTTGCTGCTGGCTGGCTTGCGCTTCTTGCTAAACTAATGAGACATTGGATCAATTTTCAGGTTCTACGCCGAGGCGCGCGTTTAGGAATCAAAACAAAAGCAGCGGTAGTAATAATAACAAAGAAAACAGCTGAGAGAGAAATTTGATGAAGCTCCAAAAAAGCTCCAATTATCCGACGATGTTTGCTAGCTACTACCACTGCATGGCTTGATCGTTAAAAGGTCAGTCTCTTTATGGGAAATAATGATCATCGAAAGTGATACTCCCTCTACCTGAGTTGTTACCGCTTCTCGATATTGCTAACTGTATAATGTGAATGTCGAGAAGAGTTGAAAAGAGGTAAAATAAAGGGAAGCAAAAAAGCAAACGATCGTTTCCGCGTCGTAAGGCTCCCTTATAAAGAAATCGCGGTGACCTAATGGCATAGGAATTTCAACAATTTGCAACATGAGGAGAGCAAACCTTCCCCGTCTGTTGCTTGCAGTGGAAGGTTTGAAAAAAGCTCCAAATATCTTACTTGACTGCTATGCTCAAGTAAAGAGACCTTTTGTGGTGTTCTTTTTAGTTGCATTTTTTTATGTGTTTTACTTCTCTTCTTCTTCTTCTCTTTGCGAGGTTATATGCGGTTCGGCTTCAGAGTCCAGCTTCCTAGGCCCTCTTAAAGCTAGTCCGCAACTGGTGGTTTTAGTCACCAACCTCTATAAACAATAGGACCGGCAACTTAGGCCATATGTCCTCATTTGTTTTACTTAAAAATGGTTTTGCAATTCATAAAACACTGAATGAAACTGACTCCGTTTGCTTATTACACTGTTTTCCGGATCAGTTTCTAATGTGAACGTCATTATTCAACAATTGCAAGAGGTTTTTTTCAACAGCCCAGCTGTCACAAAAAATGACAGCTGTTGAAAAACATCTTGGAAGTTTTGAATAATACTGTTCACATTGAACTGAACGAACCGGAAAGTAGTGTAAAATTTTATTTTAAATCTTCAAATTTTAGAAAGAAATTTTATAAATTATGAAATATTTCATAGCACCGTTTGTAGCGTATTTTTAAAGAAGACAAATGATCTGAAAACGGCATTTTGTGTCATGTGGTCCTCCACTCTACACTCATCTCATTTCGTTTGGTGGAGACGCCGAGATGTATGCTCAAAGTAGAATGGGGAATGGCTTTGCTGGGGAAACGTCTGAAGACCATGGTGGCCCCGCGTAGTTCTAGCCAAAGAGCCATGGAGGGTAAGCAGCGCGTGGCGGGGAGATTTGGAAAACCCGATTTTGATTGACGCCTGACACAGAGGAACATGGCGCGCGAACACGCAACACACACGGCAGGCAACAGGATTCGCAGGTATTCGCGATTTTTGAGTGCAACAAATCGACGTCTGAAAAAGGGCAGTGTGGATGGTGGTGGTGACTGATCGTACAAGAACGCGTTGCTGCAGCAAAGCAAAGCCAACAAACCATTTAAATAAGAACCACACATACCGTGCGCTCTCGACCATATTTCTCCCGCTAACCCCCATCTCCTCCTTCGACCAACGGAATGCATGCAGCAATGTGTGGTGAGAGTTTGAAATTTTGCGTTTCAATCATATAAATATTGACCATGAGCGAGCGCAAAACGGGCGTGCGCGCGCGTGCGGTCCAGAGCCGCAGCAGCAGCAGCCGCTTGTGGTCGTTGTTTGTGCATTTGGGATAAAATGGCCATCGGGAGAGATGGTGTCCGGTAGGCATGTGTCGGTCGGTTGGTGTGCTCCTTTTGCGTGTGTTTGTGTCGGTTTAGCTACACGGTGGTATGCTTTTGGAAGGTATGCACACCACACGGCTACATGATGATCGATGAATTGGCCGGCTGTTGCGCATTTTATAAATTATGTTTCGTCACGGAAAAAATCGTGGAATATTATATGCCGGTATATAATACGTACAAAAATGTTCATCGCAAAATCGCGATATACAAAGCAAACAGCTACAGTGTAAAATGGTGGAGGGATGATTTCTGAAGTAAATTTGTGCGAGCAGATCAAAGCCATCAAATCCGTTCAATCTCTTGGCCAGCTGCCAAGAACAACAATAACAAAAAGCAATCCACGCACGGACATTCCATTCCAGACGATTCATCATCACGGCACAAAAAATAGAACGGAAGCCATTCCAAATAGAGCTTTAAAATTGATGAGCAATTTAAGTCGAAATTAGAATGCATGCCTCAGTCCGTTTTGCAATTAAGACGAATGAACGAACTTTTTGTTATGAAATCGTTGTTTATGCAGCATTGATAAAGTCATTGATGGATAACCGATTGTTTGATAAACACAACACAGCAAGAATATTGTAAGAGATTGTTTGTTAATTAGTTTCCTGGCTTTGTACATTTTGTATTCATCATATAGCATTTGAAATATATGTAGCATTTGATAACTAAAAAAAACTTTTTTTGCTGCATCACAACAATAAAAAAAAATTGATTCAACCATTGGAGCAGCACGGAATCAACCGAAATAAAACAAAGCCACAACTGGAAAAATCCGGAATTGAACAGGAAACTATGTGGCTAAAGAAACGGGCCACAAACAGAGGAAAAACGAAATGGTGATAAAACAGACGGCACAAGAAAAGACAACAGTACACAACTTTAATTAGTAAGTTGAACTAACTCTCGACAAGGGGAACGCGTCCGCCGTGTCTTGCGCAAAACAAAAGGAAAAGAACCAACACAAAACGTTCGCCATTAAAAGTTTTGGCCAAAATGAGGTTTACAATACAACGCCTCCCATCGAGTGACCGGAAAAAAGGAAAGGGAAACGCCGCGACACACGATGTTGAGTATTTTTTTGGATGAGCCTTTTACTCTTCCAGTAGCTCACCCCCGACCGGAGAGCTCGAAAATATGAAACATTAAAATATTGACAATAAAATAGAAAACATTTAACAAGATATATCTACCATGTTCCAATTGTAAACCCTAATTTAATAGAACAATAAAATGTAGTACATGTTTTATGCACCAAAGCTGATCACATAACAATCAAATTGGTTGCAAACTGCTACGGGATGTGCAAACTATCTTCAATTTTGCCAGAATTGCAAACCGCAGCAGCAAACCATGCAGCAATAACAGGTTCCTTGTAAATGTTAATAATCTCCTAACAAAACCCAGTGCTCGAGTGTGTTCCTTCCTCACAAAAGAACACTTCTACTTTCCATGATCCTTTCGCGATCATCACACGAGCCAGCAGAGCTTGTGAGCGTCGAAGAATATGCAGCCAGCCAGCATGGCCGAAGCAGCAAACAGGAAGAGAGTCTTTTCCGCACTTTAGCATCATGGGGGCCTCCCCAACCAAAGCAAGCACCCGCTAACGAGGCCAAGTGTGGACAGACATGTGTGGATCGCGGTGTGCGCGCGTCGTCTGCGTTGTGCTATTCTTGCTCCGACGCCGTTCCATCATAAAAACTCCATAAAACTCTCACTCTCGCGTGCCTCGTCTCGAGGAGTAAGAGGGAAAAGGGGTGCACACTTTTTGCGGCATGCTGATGGCTGGTGGGAAGAAGTTATGGCCCCGTCCCCGTTGGGGTGATGATGTTTTCAAAGCGTCTGCGAAGGAGAGGAAGGAGCTATGAAGATCAATTGGTTCTAAGCATGGGCAATTTGAATGCCTCGGACTTCAATCCCGGGTAGCTGCGTGCCTAGTTAGCAAAATATTTTAACACTGTTTTCCAACATTTGCCAGCGTAGAGAGAGAGAGTGTGTGTGCAACATAGTTTTACATTTCTTAGAACGAAATGAATGTTACACAGGCGCTTCTTCGTACCGGCGGCAACAGCAGATCGAGTGTTGTTGGATCGTCGGAAAGCGGTTAATGTTAACGTGTGCGCTCCTCTTCTGCCCTTTTTCTGCGCTCGGGCCAGCAAAGGAAAAGCAAAGGCAAGCAAAAATGCTACTCCATCGTGTTCTTGATCCCCGCACGCTCGCATAAAACACACCCTTGAGGGGATAACTTCATCCAGGGGGACGACGACGACATGGTCCACCGACGTTCTTGCCATCCCCCCATGGCATGGTATGTGTGCGACGTTCCAACCGGCCCAGACCCAGCCAGCTAGCCAGCCAAGTGGTGTTTGTTTATACGAAAACGCACCCTGCTCTTGTGTCTTGTGTTGCTGCTGCCTTTTTCTTTTCTGCTCTACTACTGGTAGGCCGGGGGACGACCGCCACCACAGCAGCGGATGAACTTTCGTCCCTTTTCGCCATTTTCCTTTCGCCAAATGCCGCGCTCCTAGGCGTTTATTTGGCCTCCAACGAAAAGACGAATGATGGGGACGTCTCTCACCGGCTCTCTCTCTTTCTATCCCGCTCCTTCTGCTGGCGACTTTAAACGAACGTATGGAGTTTTGTGTCCCACAGAAATATTGCTGTCCCCACTACTGTGTGCACATGAGGCGTGTGTGTGTGTGTGTGTGTGCGTATGATGTGGCAGGTTCGTTTGCCTTCTTAATTTGCACATAGGCGAAGGATAGCAAAGGGGGAAACATCATGTAACCTCCCCCCTACTCTGCTCTGCAGCTGCATAATTTCAACCGTTTGCTTCTAATGCAAACGAAACATAATATATGCTGTTGTTAAGTATCACTATTTGATGGGGGGCTACCTATAACAATATTGTTGGTGGAAAATAAAACTGAATGGTTTATGAGAAAGGTAAGCAATAAAACATGGTTAATTTCATGTTTAAAGGAAATGTTCTTTGTGGTCGGCGGTTAGCTTCTACTTAACTTAAAAACGACATATTAAATGTAACGATGCATCCATGGTGTTGGGCAGCTTTTAGATTCGCATAGAGACGTTGGCCAAAACCATTGAAACTTTAGGTTTACTAAAAGGTTTATATATAATAAAAATCGATTTTGAGTACCAATTCCAAAATAAATCGATTGGTGTGATACTTCTCCTTCTTCTATTTGGCATAATATCCTAACGCGGATATATGCCGGCCTATACAGGCTTTTGAGACTTAATTCATCAACCACGCAGCTGAATAGCCCATCCTTGCTGCGGGGGGACGGTCCATTCTAGGCTAGAACCCATGACGGAATGTTACTGAGTAGTTCACGTTGACGACTGTACCACGAGACTTACAGGCCAATAAACGCTATTGAGCGATACAATATTAACACTATCCGGTAGCTGGAGTACATTTTATACAAAGATCGTGTAAGAACTGTTTTATGCAATAAACTGTGGTCAACTGACGCAACAAATAAGCATTACATGCAAGTTCAGGGCATAATTAATAGAAAAGTACTTCAAATTCTTCCTGTCCCACCCTGTAGATAACCAATCCAACATTCGCTACAAGATAATCAAAAATTAGCTCCTTGATTTCTACAATTCAGCCACATCGGAGTGAGCTGTTGTGCAGTTTCGTTTCCCCAAAAACGAACGAAAAGCTTGAATTTACAGCAATTAATTTAGCTGTGGCAGTGTGTGAGAACCTCACACAACAATAAAGCTGATAAATCGTTCCCATTAAGACTCCCCGAGCTGACCCCCACCGCTGCTAACGATCACATGAGCCCCCGCCGTCCGTGCTGAAGGGGGTATCGAACAACGAAAGGAGCAAACACAGAAGGTAGGTGGTGGAATTGGGGTAGTATGACTCACCTGCTTGCCGTCGACTTCGATGTCGGCCACGTAGTTTTCGAACACGGTCGGCACGTACACCTCCGGGAACTGATCCTTGCTGAAGACGATCAGCAGACAGGTTTTACCGCAGGCACCATCGCCGACGATCACAAGCTTTTTCCTTATAGCAGCCATTGGTTCTGTTGGTTGTTTGCGGGTGTGTGCGTGCGTATGTGTCCAAATTGCGGGACGCGGTTCCGGCCAGTGTTTGTTGTTGGCACAATGGTGGCGTGTTGGTGGATGTCACACAAATTTGATTTCACCCATTCGCCAACACACGCGTCGGGCGGCAACCGTTGCCGGGAATAAAGACGATTTACGGACACACCGGACAGCACCAGACCAGCGGCAGGAACGATGTCGACGATGACGATGATACGCCACGCAAGAGATAGCCCCGGA
Organism: Anopheles merus; assembly: GCF_017562075.2. Classification (NCBI taxonomy): domain Eukaryota; kingdom Metazoa; phylum Arthropoda; class Insecta; order Diptera; family Culicidae; genus Anopheles; species Anopheles merus. The sequence goes on from NC_054083.1 coordinate 15,660,217, forward strand.
CGACGGTAGAAGGGTATCACCAGCACCACCACCAACACAAATCCGGACGCGGGTCGTTGGAAGACGCGAAAATATTCCAAGCAAGAAGTACACACGTTCGAAACGCAGCGAAATCCGCACCCAAAGGAAAGAGAAAACACGGGCAAACAGAGCGGGAGCGCGTCGACGTCGTCGACGATGAGCCAACGGGTTTGAGTGTGTATGCGTGCGTATGATGGGAGCAGCAGAGATAGAGCGAGACAGACACGGCACGGACGTTACAAGCGAAGCAACCGTTTGACGAAGGGCGCGCGCACACGCACACAATCACACACAACCGCACGGCGCACAGTTTTACGCACACGGTCGTAGATGATGGTGTCGCGATGGGATGATGGTTTTAAAGAGAAAAAAAGATTGTTGCGTCGTTGTTTCATTAAGATTATCGGACCGGAGGGGACGAATTTCCACACCAAAGAAACCAACCACACGCACACAACGCACACACGACCGGACCAATACACAGGACGGGCAACAAGGCGTTTGCCGCACACGCGCGCGCACACACACACAACACACACACAGATACACCGTTCAAGTGTAGCATTTCAAAATTTCCATAGGCGTAAACGCGTACACCATACACACAATGGCACCGGAAGCATCACACACACATACGCGAGCGCAAGAAGGGAGCGATATCGTCATCGGTGGAATTTTGAGACAATCATCATGGCGATCGCGGAATGTCGCGGGCGCGCGTTCGTGTCGCACCGTCGTGTGGCCATTGAGAGACGGTTAATTTTTCATTTTTTTTTTTTGCATGCAGCATTAATTTTGCATAATGTTTCCGTATTTTTTATGTAGATTTCCATTGCGTCGTATTCACAAGAATGTGAATAATGAGACAATTTTTTTTTGTGGACCGTTTTCACACACATACACACGTTTTTTGTACAATCACCAGCGTAAAAGCGCGCGCACACAGGACGAACGTTATGCACACACATACACACAAGCGCACACGATCACCACGTACGCACACACATACACATACGGTAACAGGAGCCCAAGATGACCCGTTCGCGATCGGGTGAGACGGCGGGTCAAGAAAAGGGATGCACAGAGCGCAAGAAATATCGGCATCACATCACCCCCCAACGATTCCGCAAGTTACGTTTTTTTTTCGTGCACACAAAGCGAAGGCGACGATGATGATGACGGTGGTGGTGAAGAACGACACATCCGGTGATTTTCCGCGATGTCCAGCAAGGTCCCATTGCAGATCGCCGTCGGTCACCGTTTGCGTCCCGATCGGTGCGGAACATCCGTGGACGGGCGAGCGCGCACGCAGCAAGGGTGTGTCAAGAAGGGCGGCCGACAGGGAGCGGCGGTCAAAGGCAGACGAGACACGGCAATGATCCGCGGCGTTCGGGGATGATTTATTTTCAGCACACACCACATATCGATGAGCGTTGGGGAGCGCACAGAGCAAGAGAGAGGAAGTAGCAGCAGCAGCAGCAGCAGCAGCAAGATGATGATTTCCATGAAAAAGAAAGAAAGAAAGAAGAAACGTTCACAGACGAATTAGCAAGAGATGGTAAAAGTGTGGTAGTAGATGAGTAAGCTAAGATTAAAATCTTTTTCGCTGTTGCGCTTCTCGGAAAACCGACTGTGCGTGTGTGCTTGAGGTGTGTGTGCTCTGCTACGGCTGCTCGGTTGTTGGTTGGGGGAAAAATGGTCCCTCTTTGCCCGGGGGTTTTGTGTCCAATTCCAAATGGGAAACTGGCAACAGGAGATAGGGGGAAGTCGGCCGCCGCCGCTGTCTTCAAGGTCTAACCAGCAAGAGCAAACCACCGAAACCGATAGAGGGAGGGACACGCACACGGCCCCTGGGTTGCAGAGCTAATGCCACGGCATCACACACCAGAAAACTCGTCGTACCGTATGTGCTTCACCTACAACGGAGATGATGGCAAAATTTGCACGCGCAAGGAACAAAATTGACTCACTCGTTGCACCCTTTTCTTTAGTTGGAAGGAGGAGAGTTTGCTTCTTTTCACGTAAGCACCACACACTAAAACTGACGATGACGACTGACACACGACGAAGACGACGACGAGACTGGACAAACACGGGGAGTGGAGCTTTTTCTCGAAGCTAAAAAGTAGGCGCTGTTGCTGCTTCACCAATACGCGCACACACACGTACGGTATGCGCTCGTACACATACGCACACACAACGGACCCGGCGGAACCCGAGGTTGGTGACGTTAGGGTTTCGTCCAGTTTTTCTCTCTTAACGAAACCACTACACAGCTGTTTAACGAACGAATTCAAATGTTCCGTTGGACATTCGCCGGCAAAAATATGTTCCTTTCATTTTCATTCCCAGCGTGACGCGATTGGATAGAGGGATACTTTGTTTTTATATAAAACCATTCATCCATCATCAGTTGTCTTAGGTTGGCAGTTCTACGAAAAGGCATAATAATGATGATCTGTTATCACATCTTTCGACCAGAAAATACAGTGGAGGAAGAACATAGTTGTTGTTATTAGGAGATTATCACATAACGAGAGCGAGCATTGAAAACTGAGTATAATTTCCCTGATAGGGTTTAAAAACAAGCAAAATCTAATTATGTCCCTATCCCTTTCTTCTTTTTAACACATTTAAATCTATTCCAATCATATTAAAGATCATATTTATATGCTTCTGTTTTCTTCAAAGGGATGAAACTGTCAAAACCCCTAACTTCGGGAACTATAAATTGTCTCCCTAATCAGAACCATGAGTGTGTGTGTTTTGTTGTCTAAATACCATTTTCAGATAGGAAGCTACCATACAGCAACGGCAAACAAAAAATTATACAGATAATGAACCACCACATAGCAAGATGATGGATGAACGGTTGAATACAGCGAAGTGGAGGTGTTGTTACTGCCAACAAACGCATTGTGAAGGACACTTAACAATTTCACAGACGAAAAAAAAGCATGAATAACAGCAATGGTGTGTGTACATGTTATCAGGCATCTAGAATTAGACTCGACATCTTGCATCATGCTTTGGAGTGGTTTTAAAATACAGATTTTAAATAAGTACAGGTAACCTATAGCGTATAGGTGTACGAATAGATTTTCAAAATAATGTTCAGAGAAAAAAAAACGTGACAACAAAATCATCATTTCAGAAAAAATACCATAATTATGTACAACAACCCTTTGTCTTTGCCATTGATTAAATAGCTATTATTAACCCTAAAGTAAAATGTCCGTTCGAAGAACATTTTTGCATTTGAGATATTTGCTGACAAGACCAAAACAATAATATGATGATAAAAAATGTTTCTAACAGGATAGTTCTAAAGACTAAATGACCATTATTACAGGGTTTTGCAGGAGTTCTCATAGCTATGGGACACTTTGTTGACTCTTTCTTCCGTGAAATGAACTTAACTCTTTCGCGACCATAAGATTACAATTCCTTAGTTAATATAAAGTAAGAGAATCCTACGAAAAAGTTGTTTTATTTTGTATTCGTTCAGAGATATATTTACCATCATCGACATATGTTTTATTTTGACGTAATGTCAACAAAATATCAATAAATAACAATTTAACTCCCAATAACGAGTTTTGTTCAAGAGAAAAATATTTCCCTTGGTCGTGAAAGGGTTAATGTAATGGGAATTGGACTCTATAGTACACTTATTGGACAAATCCAATAGGAAATTCTAAGGAGCCTGTCCAAATAGGGTGCCATAGAGTCCAATTTACATCATATGAAGTTCACTTCCTGTGAACTACTATGAGAGCCCCTGGAAAACCTTGTAAATCTAATTAGTTACATGTTCACCAACAAAAATCTATGCATTCATGTGTGTATGCACTTTTTCGTGTTTATGAGTAATTTTAATTTGCAATGAATTCAATTATTATAGCCCTTACATGAGCGTCAGAAAAAAAAAACAGAAATTATATTTAAATTGCGTAACTAAGGTTGTAAATTACACATTGCAAACACATTTTCCCTCCGCAACTTCGATTCATTGTTCAACTAATCGGAACAACTTTACGAAAATGTCTAACTTAACAAAACAGAACTTCACTCCCAGCGTCAAGTTTGGCTCCAATGCTTGACAATCTACTAATTAATGTCCGCGGGGCGGGACCCCAAGAGGTCTTGGAAATGTACCGGATATGTAGAAGCAGCACAAACACCACCGACTCCGATTCCGGAGCCGATTCCGTACTCTAGCACAATTCCGGAGTTGACTCTGGGGCCGATTCCGGAGTAAAAACCGGAGCCAGTTCTGGATGTCGACTCTGGTGCCGATTTCGAAGTCGACTCCGGAATCGGCTCCGGAATCAGAATCGGTTCTAAAATCGTAATTGACCTGGAAAGCGCAATTTGCCCCGGTTAGAGAATCAAGATTGACTCCAGAAATGAATTTAATTCCGGAATGATAATCAGTTCTTGAATAAGAAGTTTCAGAAGCAAAATCAGTCCGAGAATCTGTATACGAATGTATCGTTTACAAATAAGTTTTGATTCTTTGCGGCTATTAATACCTAACATCATTGGACCCAAACGTCTATTCTTATGCAGATGTCGAAACCGACACCGTTTAGAAGTCAATTCCGATTCCGGAGCCGATTTCGACTCCAGAATCGATTCCGGTTCCGAAGCCGATTCCGAAGCCGATTACAGAGACGATTTCGGAAACTGATTCCGGACCTACTATCCGGATTCGAATTCAGAAAACTTCGGAGCTAGCCGGAATCGATTCCAACAAACTGAATCCATTTTTCCCATCACTAATACACTTACACACGCCGCTCGTCTTGGTTGTCTCGGGCGTGTTGCTATCAATGCGGAACGCGAGAACCCATTCCCAAAAGCAATTGGAGCGAGTTTGATCCAGTTCCGACTGGATAACCACCATCGCCTCATCGTTCTGATCCTCCACGAGGCACCACGCACCACGCACCACGAAGATAAATGGAAGGTTCACCATCTACCCATGCGGCCGCGTTGAAAGCTGGACGTTTCTGTGAGACGCACAACGCAAACGCATTCATATGGTACCGCTTCTCTTCTAGGATGGACGTAGCATAACGCCACAATGCACCACCCACCAGCACCCACCCACAATCATGCTGTCTAGTTGGTGTGTGTTTGCCCGTGCAATGTGGAGTGGGGTGCGTGTTCGCGAGTGGGTGGTGTATTCCATGCTGGCGGCTGCTATGGAAACATTCGAACGCACTACACAACCGAACAACAACGGGAACACGCATGAGACGGCCGTCTTCGATTCCCTTCCCCTTGTATCATCGGGCAAACCCGGAACGGCATTGTTCTCGTAGGGAAAACACCGATAAAAAGGGTGTGTGTTGTTGTTGTTGTTGCTGGTTACGGGTTTTTAAGTTTCTTCTCACTTGAAGAAAATCACACACACACACACACACACTTCAATTCACACTTATCACCTGTACACTAAGCTCCCAAAAGGGAATCATTGCGAAGGTGAGACAAAATGCATTCGGTGTGTGTGTGTGTGGATGGCGTTTGCATAGTGTGTTGCCTATCTAAGCAGGCATAGAGAAAGCTAGAGGCGAAGAAAACACAACTAACAGAGACACAGACTAGTGCTAAGCTTCTAAAACACACACATGAAACTAAACAAAACAAGCAGGAAAAGGGTGACAAAGCAGGTTTCGCTCCTTTCCGGGGAGGAGAAAAGAGGGAATCTAAACTGTAGCTGCAGCTGCAGCACTGGGATCGGGGGGGTGGGTGGTGGTGGGCTGATTGAAACACGGGGGAACTAACAACATCGGCATGCGATAGGGAAGGAATTTCATCCGATGATTAAGACATCGCGCAATTGCGAGCGCTGAGAAGAAAGATGTAACCAGACACACAACACACACACACACACTGGTGATGGGAGCTACAAAGCAAGGGTTTTGGGACGAGGGAAAGGGGAGGGGGTGCTCTAAAACGAAATGCAAACAGTAGTAGATTACAGATGAAAACAAATAATACCTGAATTAGTTGGAGAAGAGACGCATGAAAGACACCACATTACTTATCTCCTTACACCACACATGAAACAAAACACTGCACAATGGATGTACCTTTTTTCTCTTTTCTCTTCTTCTTCTTCGCGTTTTCAAGTGCTTCGCGCGGGTGTGTGCTTTTTGTTTTTGCGGCTGGACGACGACGACGACGACGACGACGGCGGCGGCACGACTCTTTTCACTAGCAACAAAAACACACTATTTTAATGTAACGGTCCGACCAGAGTTACAGCTGCCGCTGATGCCGAGCGATGATCGAGATGATGATGATGATGATGAGGTGACGTATTTGCGCGCTGCCCTTTGCTGCTTTGCGTCGCACGCCAAGGGTTTCGGTTTGTTCGTTTGTCTGGCTGGCTGGCTGACTGGCCGCTTGCCTCCTCCCGGCGGTGCGTATGGGCGTTTTGTGAGTAAAATGTATCTGTTTGTATGTGTGTGTGTCTGGTTTCAGCTTTTCCGCACTGCTGAAGCGAAAGAGAGAAAAACGAGGGGGTGGTGATGTAGTAACAGAAAACAGGAAAAATAATAAATACAAAGGGAAAGAAGGCACCACTTTTCAGCTGTAACTTCGGTAACAGAGCCAATAAAACAAGATCCGCTGCTAGAACAGAATGCTAAAGAAGCTCTATCGCGACCATGCCAAATGGGTCTAGTGGGCAGGAAAATGGCTTTTTTCACTCCGGGAAAACTTGCCGTTGCTCAGAGCACACTCAGCACATGGCATGGAAGGGGGTGAAAGGTATTGAAGGGCCGCCCACCAAAGAGGTGCCCTATATGTTTGTGTGTATGTGTGCCTGTGATTTATGAATAATAATATGCCTTCCTAGGGCAGGTTAATGCGAAATAGAATATGACGGTGCACTTTTCCCGTCCCTCCCCCTGCCACAACGGGTGGGATTCATTTACGGGAGAAAAACTAAACCATTCACTTTCCCAACCGCGACACTAGAGGGAAGGTGGGAACGATCGGGTTCTGGGCGGTTCTTAGTCTTGTGGTATGTTTTGGGCGCTCTGGTTGCCACGGTCACTCCTACCGTTCGGGAAGAAAACTACTGCGGATCGTGTGCCTTTCTTTGGGGGACAGAATGGGGATGAAAACAGTTGCACTTCTGTATTGCCCGATTCAATCGAGGCCGCCCAAACCGAGCAGCAAGTTGTTTTATCACCTTCAGTAGCGACTGGGAAATTCTATGTTTGGATTTTACACACACACCTTTTTTCCTGAAAAGAAAAACGTCGTCGACCGACCGAGCAAAACAACGACACGGGAAAGCGAACGATGTGGAATGGCAGGTTGGGTCGGGCGCCAAGTGCCATCACAGCATGACAGATGGCAATTGGGCAAAATAATGAAAATAAAGGTTTATTAAGAAAGAAAATGGAGAAAATGAATAAGAAAATGTTAAGAGAAAAAATAATATGTCTCTGGTTTTATTTTACCAATGAAATAAAATCGCAAAGCCTACCGTACAATGGCTGTCAAACGTGTCATCAATATGGCTGACAGGTGAGCATTGAACGGAACTCGTTTCCACAAATCGAACTGTCAAAACCGTACAGCACGTTCGTATTTACGTTATTCACGAAACGCCGCTTTCATGGACATCGCACAGAAAAGTTGTGCCCAAAACTGAATGTTGTGTACTTTGTGTTAATTTCTGATCGTAATTTTCGTGCTCTTTGCTGCGTTGCGCGTACGTGCAATCACTATCAACCAGTTTGTGATAAATTGAACCCACCGAAAGGTTAGAACCAGGTACTAGAATGTTCCATCATTTCATCGCCCATGCCGGCTACTCGTGTGGAAGGTGTTGCTAATCGTATGAGTCTCTCTTTTTTCTTGCAGGTCGCTTCGCTGTTGAATAATGGGCAGCAAGAACAAGAATCGTAAAAAATATACCCCTACTACAAATGGGGAACCTAAGCCGGTAGCACTGGGCGTAAAGACAGGCATGAGGAAGCCGGCAAAGGAGGCTACCAACTCAAAAGCTAAAACAGTCTACCAAATCCAGGAAGTGGAAAAAAAGATTGAAAACAAGAAAAAACAGAACAAATATGCTTGTCTTGCGTCTAAATCCACTCCAGTGAATGGCAATTCGAACGCGAATAACGCGACCGCGAAGGAAAATGGAAAGGAAACGGCACGAGCGGAGAAGAAACGTGCGAAAAAACGGGCCAAAAAGCGCAATGCTAACGTGATGGATGATGATTCGCTCGGAGGCAGTGCATCAGACGTGTCTGCCAAGCGCGATCCGTCGGCAGATGATGGTTCTCCAGCGAAGCGAAGCCGTAAACTGGACAGCGATTCCAGCGACACCCGCAACAACAATGAAAAATGTAGCAAAAGCATAACCGTCAACGATTCATCTAAGAAGAAAAACATTGCCGGAAAGGTTGCTTCAGGCGCGAAAGTTTTCCTCAAAGCGGCACATTCTGGTGGCAAACCGTCTGGCGAGGATCCGGTACCGCACAAAGTGCCAGTCCTGCAGTGCGTTGGTATGGAAGATGATGCCAAGAGCGACTCTAACACTGACAGCGATGAGGACGACTACATTGAACAGTTTTTCGACGAACAGCCGGAAGCGAAACAGAAAAAAGGGTCTCAGAGCAAAAAACCGAAGAAACGGGCAAAGAAAGCGACCGCACAAAACGTGAGCCCGGGAGGGTGGGTGGTGGAGAACAACGATTGTAGTCTGGAGTATGGGGCCAGTTCGGACGAGGAACCTACTGACAAACCGACCGCCTCTCGGGCGACAGAAGGTCCAAAGAAGGTGGTGGCGTTCAAGCGAAAGGAACCCCCGGCGGGGGCGCAAGAGAACGATGAGGATGACGACGACGACGACGACGATTATGACACGTTCGATTCAGAGGAAGATGACTCCGATTGGACCGACGACGATGAAGATCCAGAGGTCACTGAGTTCTATGACAATATCTACGATATGTCCAATGAATCAGAGTACGATGACTTCCTCCAAAAGGGATACGATAGCGACAGCTTTGACGGGAACATGAACGGGGCCGATAGCTACGATGACGACTATGAATCGAGTGCCGACGAATGTCGCTCGCCCAGAAACAGCTACAGTCGTTTTACCAGCGGCCAGCCGTACGAAACTGACAGTGATGATGAGGATTACGAACCGCCGGAAGGTGACGATACCGTTTATATTCCGCGTGGGGCGGCCGTTCTTCGCGATCTGGACGATGATTCCATTGTACACTTCGATGCGTCGGGCAAATACGCGCAAATAGTGGAGCTTCCGGCTGATTACGGCATGGAGAAGGAGGGAAGCGACCTCGATCAAACGGATAAGCAGAGAGAAAAACAGGAAGAGCGGAAAAGCGAAAATGTTGTCCAAGAAGAGGCAGAGGTCGTGGACGATGGAGCGGAGAGTGACCGATCATGTTCACCCTTGCTGGAGATAAGCCCCAAACCAACGACGTACACCTTTTACGATGCAGTTGATCTGCGAATGTCGCTTGTGGTGCTGAAGGCTCCGCTCTATATCCACGGTCATCTGTCCGTGCAGGCACTGTTCGGCAAGGTGGACATTTTCGGCTACCAGTTGGATATGGCCGAGAAGCGTACAGTGTTTGCTTCCGGCGGTTACAATGCGCTCAATCTGACGCCGCTCCCCAGCCCGGACACGTACAGCACGGCGACGTTTGAGCGCATCCTGAACAAGCTTAGCCGCCACTTCGTCGAGGCGGACATGCAGCAGCTGGTGCGCGAGTTCAACCCGGTGGACAGTGCGCTGGTACTGCTGCGGGCGGACTCGTTCGATGCGAACGACACCGTACCGATGGTGTGCAGGCTCCTGCCCGAGTTCGATCTGTTCCCGACGGCGCTTACGCTTAACCAAACCAGCTCACCGTTCCGTACGACGGAAACCCTGCTGGAGGTGGCGATGTTCGTGCCCAGTCAGCCCACCGCCCGCAGTGATGTGCCACAGTTTCAGCCGAATCCGGTCTGGGATACGGTGCCGGTAAGCGCGAACAGTCGGCTGATGGTGGTGGGGGGTAAAAGTTCCGGCAAGTCCACCCTCTGCCAGTATCTGATCAACCGGTACATTAAACAGTTTGGCCGGGTGCTGCTGCTCGATCTCGACATTGGTCAGCCGCTGCTGTTTGTGCCGGAAACGTTGAGCGTTAGCGTGCTGGAGGAACCGATCCTGGGTGTGGGCTGCTTTGCCAATGTGCAGCCGCGCCAGTGCAAGCTGTTTGGCAGCTTGAATGTCGTCTCCTCGCCGCTGGTGTACGTGCAGAACGTTCGGTCGCTGGTGCAGTACTGCAACGAGGATCCGGCACTGCAAGAGATCCCGTGGATTATCAACACGATGGGCTATGTGGTCGGGTTCGGCGAGGAGCTGACGATGGCGATCGTGCGCCTGCTGCAGCCGACCGATCTAATTCAGCTGTCGTTTCCTAAGAACGTCAAAAAATCGTCCACTCCCTTTTTGAAGCCGGAAAACTACGCCAACCAGCTGACCGCCGAGCTGGTGAACGGGTACAACTTTAACATTCTAAGGGAGGAGGTGCAGCTGCAATCGGCACCGGCCAACTATCACTTCCATCCGATCGATGTCGTGTACGAACCGAACAAAACCTCCTTTTTGCCGCCGAAACGGCGCACGATCGCGATGATGGCACAGCTGGCAAGGATTTTGAGCGATACGGCCGAAACTTTCACCGACGTGAAGCCGCACATGTAAGTGTCAATGTACCGTGGTGTGGGCTTACACAAGTGCTGCAAAATGTCATGAGCATCACGAGATGTAACGAAAACAATGAACATATCCGTGGTAGCTTGATGTTCATTGCTGATACTCAATGAAAGTGCGTCATGACATGCCGAACGCGTCGTGCGAATGCTTAATCCAACGCGATTGGTGACATTTTGTTTTGCACCCAACTCTTGGTCAGGTGATAATCACGACATTATTGGAATATTCTTGGCGTGTGGTCCCATGCAGCAACATGAGCATTCTTTCTCGCTATGTCTGCTTTGATTGTCTGTGAGGTCAAACAAGGCGAGAAACCATAATCATTCAGTTTGTTGTAACCACTCGTACGCACTGCATATCTCCCATGACTATCGTGATGATCACCGACAGAAAATGTCGCGACCAAGTGACTGACCAAGAGTTGGTTGCTCAAAATGTCTCCAAGCATGTGATGGTCACAACAACTGTTTGAGTCTCACCTCTGATCATCACAGTAGAGCTCGTGACGCTGACATGATTTTGACATGTATGTCATAACTATGTCAGTGACATTTTGCAGAACTAATCACTGTAAAAAAAAGTCATGACGCAGTGACTGACCAAGCGATGGTCGCAAAATTGTCACGAAGCATGTATTGGTCACACCAATCGTGTTGAGTATCATCTCTGATTATCACAATTGAGTACGTGACGCTGACATGGATTTTGTTTCAGTCAGATTTTTGTATGACATTGAAAGTGACATTTTGCAGCACTGGTCTTACATGAGTCGTGTACCTAATCAGCTCGCTTTTCCTTTACTCTGGCAGGGCTCATTTGGATGATCTGAGTATTATAAGCACGGGCGAAGATTGCACCTCGAAGGAGATGATGAAGCGTGCGCTAAACGGTACGTTGGTGTACCTTTGCGAAAAGCTTGCAGCTGACCAGTACAATTGTTTCGGTGTTGGTAAGTAACTATCTGCTCCTATTTGTTCCATTGTGTACTAAATGCCTGATTTCCCCAACAGGAATTGTGCGCAGCGTCGATGAGAAGGAAAACAACGTGTACCTGTTGCACTCTCTTTCATCGGAACAGCTGGCCAAAACGAATGTGCTAGCGATGGGCAGTACTAGCCTTCCGAGCCAGGTATACCTGCACTGCAGTCCCAAGATCGAGGGTACGATTCCGTACCTTCAGAACATGTCGATCGTACAGGTGCAGGCCTAAGGATAAACTGTTTTCGTAAATCTCTACTTCCGCGTCTCTTATCGTTTCCCGTTGTCAATATTCATTCTATTTAGCTACTGAACTGAGTTGAAAAAAAAAAAATGATAGCAAACAGTTGCAGAAGCTAACTAATAGCTGTGTGTACAGGTATTGTGGAACTGAAAATTAAATAGATTTCTTATTGGCAGTGATTATGGAATTGAAAGATGAAACAGGAAATTTCACACATCAAATGCTGGAAGGAAATAATATTTCTCAGTGGTATAGAATTGTTTCCTGTCAAATGGATTGTTTTTTTTGCACGCTCTCAGCATTATTCAACGATTCCACATAGTAAATTTCATCAAATGATGTTCGTCAACATACAATGAAGAATTACTTTACATAGCAAATGATTTAAAATCATCGAAAATTTCAAATACCTATTATTTCATTCATAATACTTCATCTCAAAATGCTCTTTCGCAACGTCCTCCACAAACGGTTGCATAAACAAGGAAACAAGAAACAGCAAAACGGTTAAATTTAATTGAAAAACCCTCTTAATGTTTGTAGAACGGAAGTGAGAGGGACAAATAGCGGAATCAAAACAATTTGATTGTTTATATTTGAGCCAAAAATTTATGAGAAAGATACAATAGATTTACAATACAGCGGAATGAGCTCAATTCAAAACAGTTGAAAGCGAATCATTAAGGCGAAATACGCTTTTTATATAAATTTGGCCATTCCAATTGACATCATACCGTAAAGGAAGTAATAAAACGAAAACAGTTTTTAAAAAACCAACGGAAATTGCCTCTCCAGTTGATTTTGTTTCACTTCGACGCTAAGATTGAGACTCGTTTCTGTCATCTATTATCAGCTGTTTTTACAGCTTAACTTATTTAAAAAACCAAGTCCTTCTTAATTTTTAGCATATTTTTTTCTGTTTGTTTTTATTAAAAAATGTACAATTTGGTTATCGATTTTCTTCTTTCTTCGACGTGCATTTTTCCTTTCTCCCGCCCGCCGCGCTTTCTTCTTTTGCGTTTCTTATCCCGTTCGCGGCATTTCGATTCTTGAACGTCCAATTTAGAATTGATAGGGTTGCACATTCCTGCATTCCGTCTCTTCTCGCGCCAGAGGAGCTCGATGCCCTAAGTTTTCTTGCTTTTCATGAAAATGTTGTGTGTTTCTGTGTGTATGTGTACGTTTCCACACGACCGATCCAGCAGTTAGACTTCGTCTCTTCGCTTTTCGCGCTCCGTCTCCGTGCGCTCAATGCATTCAATTAAATATATATATTTATATGTATATATACCTTTTTATGTATAGTACTTACTCCTCTCGTTCTCATTCCCTTATCCGTAACTTGTTTGCTTTCGTGTCCTTACACTAAGTTTTCTCTTCCTTTTGCTTTTCACATACACACGCAAACTTCCTCAACTCTGGTTTTATGGCTTAACTTGCTCTTCCTATCCGAACGGTTCGCGCTTGCTAATCTGTTGGCATTTGTTCCTTCTTAGTGCGGGGCAGGGTTCCGTTTTGCTTGCTTTTGCTTATTCCCACCCCACTTCTTCTGGCTACTGCGGCGCTTCATGCACATGCCCATGTTTCAAAAGTTCAGTCACGTATATCTGAAGTTTAGCTTTTTTTCCATACCCACTCTGCACCCGGAGATTCGCACATGATAGCGACATCCGGCCAGTTTGCAACAAACAAACAAAAAAAGTCGCTCCACCTTCCCCATTCGGCTTAGCTATATAGTTGTGTAAATTTTGCTATATTGCATGCACGTATGCATAATTTTTACGCGATTTATGCAGTCGTGCTGTTAGCGTTCTGCAATGTGCTAACGTCCACTGCGCCGGTGTGATTTGTCAATGAATCCTATCCGAAGGATGGAATAGGGGTTGCTTTACACACGCTCTTGGTTTGAATTGAACTAGGATTATGTACGTTATGTTGCTTTTTTTCAACTGCCGATGATTTGCAGAGATGAAACACTTGCTTCTATGAGAGTATATATATATGAATGCGATTGTTTCCTTTTTTTAAATGCAAAATGCACTTTGATCGGTATTTTACAAGAAAAAAAAACTCAATTGCAGAACAAGTAGCAGTGCCAAGTAGTGTGCACACACTAAGAGAATATGTATCAAAATGTGTTGCTTTTAAAATGGGTAGTTAGGAATAATACCACATTTAAACTGTGTTCGGTTATCACCGTAGAGTAGAGGTGTTTTTTTGGTTTGCTTAACTGTTTCCTTCTATCTTTTGTGTTTTGTTTGTTTGCGGCTGTATCTATCAGTTGGAGTGTTTGTATTACATTTTGTTCGTATAAGGAAAGCGCTTCCGAAATGATATGGCCCTATAATGATTGCATTGATGATGAATGGTTTAAATGACAGCAGATGAAAGCATTGCTACATTGCTCATTATCTAATTATTAACATCAATTTTCCTTTCGTTTTAGCTAATGAAAAGCTTCTTTCTTGATGTCGAATATTCCAATTTAAGTTAAGCGGCATGGGAAAATGAGCATAAAATCGATACAACAGACAGAAGCATTCAAAAGGGATCTTGCACTTCGCGAACATGCATACTACCTTACAGCGGCATTGGAAAGCGTAGAAAGGCGGAAAGTATAGGAAAAATTGGCTGAATGCTGTTGAGATCAGTGATCATCGTTCAGATTTGCTCCACACTATGCTGTAGCTATGGCCAATGTTAACTGCATCGTTTGGAAATCTCAAAATGGAACGCATTTATGGCAACTGGCAAAAGAAAACGCATATTGCGATACAAAACACCGGAACAAATTCCATATCAACCTCCTCTCCGTCTGCCTATCTGGCCTGTAACAAAGAACGGTGTGTATTTTGCAAAAATCTGTAAAACGTCCCCGCTTCTCTATCTTCTCTATTCCGAAGTAAGCTCATTCAAAGTTTGTAATCTGTGTGGAAAGCTGGTTCTTCAAAGAGAAGGATTAGCGTAGCGTTGTCGTTTATGCAGTAATCTCTAAGCATCATCCTTGCGATCGTGTTCCGTTCGCCCGGATCGATTTTTTCCCTCTTTGAACCAGTCTCTTGACACAGCAACAACGGGTCTCACATCTACTTCCTCCATACGTTTATCATCATACCCTGCATCGTGAATGATTGTGCGTTAGTGGTGCGGTACCATAGATGTGTGTGTGTGTTTGTGTTTGGGTAGGAGTGGAACAACGTGGGAAGCCAAGAATGGGGCGCATTGCGCGGCGCAACCGATTTCTTCACCGTTGTTCAAGGAAGGATCGCGTGTAGTTGTAAAGCAAACGACAAAAAGAGCAAACCCGCGCGGTATGCCCTAACCAACTTCCTTTGCCGTTTGTTTTTCTTTGTTTGTTCATTAATGGTCCGCGTGGGCAAAAAGGAAGCCGTGTAGCCGCTTCGGTCGGAAATAGTAAGGGGGCTTACATGAACTTAACTGAATTTTTAAACACTACTACACGTACCTAAGCTACTACTGAAACGCTTTGTAAATGACTATAAATTGATTCTCTTCTCTCGCTCTTTCCTCTTTCTCTCCCTTTCTGTGCTCCAGCTCTTCTTACAAACTAACCATTCGCTCGCTTTTCGTCAATCAAGCGCGACTGTTCACGATTATATCCGTTCCGTTTAACGTCCATGTGTTCACATTATCCCTGCGTCTCTCCTTGTGTGTTTTTTTTAATTTATTTTTAAATCCTGTGTTCCCATCCAAATGCCACTGTTTACCTTATCATCTCTTTCTTTTTCTCTCTATTGCGAACTGTGATTGAGGAATTATTGGTGGAAAAGCCAAACGGCATTCCATAAAGTCCTGACACACCCAGCCAGCCAGCCAGCTTTGCTTACAAAGCTAGTCCCGGAGTTTACCCGGTTGATTGTTCGGAGACAGACTTACTAGCAAATAAGAGCAAATACAAAGAGGAAGAAAAGCATAAAAAAGTAAAAAAACCTCCACACGTTTGAAATTGTACCAAAAATTATACACCATAAAGCGCTGCAACTACTACTTTAGCATTGTATTAGCGCCATAAATTGTAAAATTTTTCAAACAATTCAATTTCGCCGCTGAACTACTTCTCACACTCTTTTGTTAAATTAGCAAAAATGTATTTTTTGTATTGTTGCTCGCATATCACGTACTATCATCAAAAATATCTTCTTTTAACCCTTCCTGAACGAATTCTTACAACACACAGAAACCCTACCTTGTCATAACCGGTTGTAACGATCTGCTTCTCTTAAAGCGCTGCACGTTCGCGCCTTTTAATTACTGTTTGTGTTTTCCTTCTTCTCTCTCCCTCTAATGTTTTCTTTTCCGTATTTTTTGGTGTTTGGTGGTAATTGGTAAATCGAGTGCAAAAATTAGATGACAAAAAGAACAAAAAACACACACATAAATGTAGATTGTTTGTCACAAACAAATCGAGAAGAGTCGGTAAAACTAAACGGAACAATAGTGAAATGGCGATGCTCGCGCGCACCATACGCAATCCCAGCCCCCTTGCTTTGCGAACAAATAGTTAGTGAATGCTGTCTCCTTGGTGGGGCGGTGGTGGACGCCGGGCCTATGGTGACACGTACGGTGGCGGCCGCCGGTAGGATGGTGTGACGGGCGATTTGCCGCGCGATTCGCGCCCACCTACGATCACCGGCTGCGGTGGCACGTACTCGTCGACGTCCTCGTTATCGCCTGTAGAAATCGATCAATTTTGAAATGGAGCGTTGTTGGTGGTGGTGCTTTTGCATTAGTGGTCAGTAGTGTAACACTTACCATCGTGGTTGGTACTGCTGTAGGACGGTGGCAATAGCGGGGGCTTCTCGTCCTTCAGTATCACCGGCGACTTGTTGCCGATCTCCGGCTTCTCGTCCAGCTCGTCCTGGAAGATCACCGGGATGCCCTTCGACCGGAACGACTTGCGCTCTTCGTCAGTACCTTGGGGATTGGACGAGGAGGAGGAGGCGATAGGTTTGAAATTGATATATTCTTTCATTACTCATCAATATTAGTTCTTCCGGTGGTGTCGGTGCGCTTGTGTTAGTGCCGTAGCGGGGTTTGGCGGGCTGGGGCGGATCGTACTTACCGAGCTCCATCTTGCCGGTCAGCCGGCGCTTGTACAGAATGCACGCAATGATGGCGGCGATCAGCAGCATCACTATGATGATCACCGACGGCAGCACGAACGTGAGCAGGTAGTCGTCCTTCGAGATCGGTTTCGGGGCGGCCTTCTCCGGCTCGCTCGTGGCGTGATGCGGTGTATCGAACCCGTGGCAGTTGTCCAGCGGCACCAGGCTCACGTTCTGCAGGCTAAACTCTTGGCCCAATATTTCGCGCACCTTCGCCC